>NW_010553883.1:33217-35622 GCF_000687285.1 Phaethon lepturus | reverse complement strand
CTTCTTCAGGAATGCTGCAGCTGAACAGAGAAAGCAAATGTTATGAATATAGTTGACTTTAACAATATTTATGATTCTGACCTTCTTTGTAAAGCTGTCTGTGGTCCTAGGATGAAAAATAAACACTGTCCCATGGGCAGGGACACCTCCCTCTAGACCAGGTTGCTCAAAGCCCCATCCAGCCTGTTCTTTATTTTGAGATACTGTAAATCAAATCCTGCACACTACCATATGGTTCAATGTACAGCAAGGAAAGGGTTAGTTTAACTGCTGTTCAAACCCCTTATGGTAGCTCTTTGTCATATTTCTCAGTGAACTTCATCTAGCTCTGCCCATGCTAACCATGGAGCTGGGCATCCCAGGGAGCAAAAGGCCGTGATGCCTGAAGTTACTAAATACAATCCAGTTCAAATTTAAGCAGACATCTTTATTTGCTGCTTGGCTCAGTTAAGGTGCCACATTGTGTCTTAATTATCACTCCTTCACACCACGCTGGTGCATCTGTAATATCTTTATAGCTTATACGAGCTGCTAGTAGCTGCGTTTTAAAGGGCAATATTGCCTATGGGAATAAATAGCCTCGAAATCATGCCAAAGTTACCTTTCAAAGGAAGCAAACATTTTAAAATGTATGTTATGTTATGTTATGTTATGTTATGTTATGTTATGTTATGTTATGTTATGTTATGTTATGTTATTTTAGTCATGAAATGTAAACATACAAGCAACAGCACTGTACTGTCCCCAGAGTCCTGCTGCTTGCTCAGTTATGACAACGCCTCAGTAGGGACTGTGTGGGTGTGTGTACAGTGAAGCAATTTTTTGAAAAAGATAGATTATGATGGGTTTTAGGTTCATTAGGTGGCACGTGACTTTGAGGTGTAGGAAAAAGTTAAACTGAAGAAGTGTCTGCAATGGAAGCAGTAGAATGATTCCCGTAGGGCGCGTTGCAGCAAAGAAATGTCAGAATACTTTATTCTTGTCTGCCGTTATTCAGCTAGTTGATTTAACAGTTTATAGGTAAAGCTTGTAGGCCTGGCACAACTTTATGCACTCATAATGTAGAAAAGACCATGAAGGGCACTCTTTCTGCCATGGCTATTACAAAGCCTTCCCAGGCTCAGTCACAGAGTCTTAAAATGTAACCTAAAGACCCCAGTAATTTCATCTGAACTGACGCCTGCAAGTGATGCCTTCAGCTGTTCAGTGTGTCAGCTACTGTCCTCAGAGATTGGCACATGGAGGGCAGGGAGGTGATTTGAGACAGCCAGCATGGTTTCACTAAAGGCAAGTCTTGCCTGACCAACCTAGTGGCCTTCTGTGATGGAGTGACCACATCAGTGGACAAGGGAAGAGCTACAGATGTCGTCTATCTGGACTTCTGTAAGGCCTTTGACATGGTCCTCCTCCACAATGTCCTTCTCTCTAAATTGGAGGGATATGAATGTGATGGGTGGGCTGTTGACCAACAATTGACTAGATGACCCATAAGAGCGCCTTCCAACCCAAACTGTTCTATGGTTCTAGGGGGTCCAGACCAAGATGTCGGCTGTCCCTCTTGGACACGCGGCACCTCACTCTGGGTACAGCAGAGCAGCTCTTCCTTGTCTTTTTAATACCACCTACTTCTTTTCAACTCCTAAACCTCTTTGATATATATGAGAGTTAATAGGATATGACTACACTGAAAAAAGCCATTCTCAGAAGTTATGCTGATGGGGGTGTTAAAAATATAACACAAATAGTCTGAGCATGGGGAAGCAAAATGAATTAGGTGGACAGCTTAGTATTTTTATTTTTTAACTAGTCAGTCCTAGATGGTTACGTTACAAACAAGCCCAGGTTTGATCCTAGGGTGGGCAGACCCATGAGCTCTCCTCCCAAGGCATTAGTTGCAGATCACTTCCCTTTGAATGCACCCAGAGGCACATTTTGCCGGGACAAACTAGCAGGGCTCTGGCACTCTTCTTCTGTGACGGCTGGCTTCTACAGTCTTTACTCATCCCAGTAGTCCCAGTGATGGATCAGGGCTTTAAACATTTTGCTTCAGCTAAAGGTTCATTTGGCACCTAAAAGACACATTAAATGACTAATGTATGCCCTTCTCTTCATGTCTTAAGGGTAGCAGTGCATAATGTTATCGAGGGCCTCTTTGAGTGTATCTTATTAGCATGGGTTTGTAATATGAAGTATAGTTTTAACTTTGATGGACTTGCGCCATTAACATTTAGTGGAAAATTATAAGCACTAATTATTATCAGATCATATACAGGAGGGTGACAAGGCCTTTTTACACCCAGGCCAACATTTTAAACTATATTTCCAATGTTCTTGAGTCACTCACTGACCTTGTAAGTATGAGCAATGTACAGAGTCCTCAACTGTGAACAACAAACAACGTGTCA
>NW_010553883.1:20887-33186 GCF_000687285.1 Phaethon lepturus | reverse complement strand
CAGCAGGAGAGTGGCTTTTTTGTTGGACAGTTTGTTTCTTTCACTCCATAAAATACACACTGTTCAGCTTGGCAGATTTGGATTTGCAGTCACAAACAACAGAGGAGGGAGAAAAAAAGCTCAGGCATGGTAGTAGGCAATGTGTTCGGTTAAAAAGCAGGTGAGGGGTGGCGGGAAGCCTTAGATTTCTTTCATTTTATGGCTTTTTTTATTCTTTACTGCAGGGCTCAAGGCAAGCAGGGGATATCAAAATCTGTATTTTGTTTTCTTACAGTAAATTTTAATAAGAAGAATCTGGAAAGTGCCACAGAGAAACATGTTGCTTCAGAAAATCCTGTATTGGAAGCAGCATCTGGAGAGAAGACTCACCTGGAAGCTGGAGTTAGGAGAAGGGGGCTGGGGGTATTAGTTAATTTCTAAGATGAGGCACAAAACAATTTCACCTTTTTACCTTCCTTCCCCTTCCTCTTCTTTCAGTGAAGAATAATGAAGAAGATAGGAGGAAGGAGAGAAAGGAGATTAATAACATATTTTTTATTGTTCTTGGAACCAGATAGAAGAGAGTGCACGCTGAAAGTACATACTTTCTATGCTTTGCTATATTTGCTCCCTGGTTTTCAAGCAGAATGTAGTGCACACAAGTTCCATCATAATTCATGTGACAGGAATAAATACAGCTGTGAGAAGCAATGAGAAGGCCTGTGCTGTGCTGCAATTCCTTCCCACGTCCATGCTCAGCGTCAGCTAGTCCTGCCTATTCACCAAGGCGTGATTACGTGATCACGTAAATTGTACAGCTTTTTTTTTTTCTTAATTTTATAAACAAGAGCTTTTCTGAGAGCGATATTTGATGCCTGGATAGTGGAAACAGAACACCAGAAGGTGAATAAAAATTATGCTATATTTATTTTATTTTTGAACTGTTACATTCTTGTGGAGGTATGTTTATGATGCTTGAATAATTGTGTTGAAAAAAGCTAGAAAACTCTAGTGATTTTGAATGCTAGTCTATTGCCTCTAGCCTGACTTCCCAAGTGCTCTCTACTTTCCAGGTACAATGTATATGACAAAATATTGCAAGACTGAATCATGACCTGTCATGTGTGGTACAATCTGTCATTTCAAACAGAAATGGGCGCAGGGGAATTGTGGAGGGAGCAGGATTCTTTGGCAGGCCTTTTCTCTGTCAATCTTTTAAAGGGTAGTAATTAAAAGCCACATTGAGCCACATGGATTCTCCAGGCATGAGCCACCTCCTCCAGTCCCATGGCTGACACTAAGGGAGGTGCTAGTCTTCATTCCCTGGTTATTGACCTCCTGAGAAATGGCAAACGCTGACTCAAATGAATCCCAGAGCCACATCCAGACACTGAGTCTGCTGTAGTGAATATTGCACCCTTCGCTTCTGGCCTCATCGTAAGTTCTTCCTCCCTCCTCTCTTCCCCAGCCTTTCCTCAGTTTTAGTCCCAGGTTCCTTCTGTGCTGGTCTTTCCCTTCCCTCAGTTCTAGTCCAGTTCTTTGTGGGTCATTAGGTGAGTGTTGCTGGGAACAGGATGAGGATTGCTGGGAGCACAGGGCAAATGCTCACATAGCCTCCAGTGAGTTTTGTGCAGCTCTTGAAGGACTACATTAGGGCATAACCCACAGCAGATGGAGGGAACAGAGATTAACAGCCACCAGATGCTCTGATGAGCAATATGAACTGAAGTTTCCAAATGCACATAATTTGGCCAAATTTGGGTAAGACTTTGAGGGGACAACCCACAGTGTATGAATCCTTCTCACCACATTTCAACTTGTAGATTCAAAAATACTAGAACTGTCACATGCAGTATTCTATAGAAAATGTTTGGTATTAGACAGGCAACATGTTTGTTCTTAATGTCTTTAGAAATAAGTGAGTGATTCTGAATGATCAGGTGTAGGAGACAGGTAGACAGCACAGCATGTTTGAGTCCAGGAGGTTTAAATGTGCCCATACTGTGATGCAATATATTACCTTATACTTTAAAATCTACTTACCTCCAATACCTGGACTACTCAATTAAAGTTCTTTGCTTAATTACAAACTTAATCTAAAGAGACTTTCTGCAGATAAAAAGTATTAATATTTAGGAAGCTCATCCAGTCACTTGGTGTTCCCTGGGATGGGATCCATCTGTTCAACTGCCTAGGAGTTAGGCACTGAATCTCAGTTAGTCAAGAGAGAAACAGGGAGACAGGCATCCTCTGGCAGTATGTTATGTCTCCACAGCCAGCATCTCAGTCACATGGAGTAAATCATCCTTGAGCACTGCCTGCCTCTATCAACTGACCACAGTAGGAATTTAGGCAGTGGGTACAGTTAGACATCTAATGTGTAAGTATCTGAATTGAGGTAAGATAAATCCTGGCAGAGGAAGCTTTCTATTAACAAATTGGAGTTGGAACGGGCACTATAATACATTCTGGCTTTTCATCTAAGCTTATAACACTTTGAATCTCAGTCTCATAACTAACCGCAGTAAAACCCAAAGCAGATTTAAGAGGAGAGTGGGGGGAGACAGCCTTTCTGTAGCAGAAGAAGCCTGAAACTATCTTGTGCAATGATAAACCCAAGCCAAGATCTGTATCAGTCCTGATGGTTTGGCAGGGGAAAGTGTGGAGAGGATGTAGAGGCCTGTTTTTCGCTCTTCCACTAAAGAAGCTAGTGTGGCTGAACCAACAGGAGATGATTACAGCTTTCTCCTGGTACAAGGCCAAAGCAAATTACCTTTCCTCAAGCAAGAGAGAAAGCAAGAAAAGAAGTTTAGGATTAGCTCCAAGAAGATAGTCACCACCCTTCCCACACAATTGTCACTGTGGAAAAAGTGCCCGTCTGTAGAACTCCAGGGTTCAGGTGCAATCAGGATGCTAAGATGAAAAAGACCCAGTAGGTTGATACATATTCTGGGTGAACTATAATATCATATTTCTCAAAAGAGTCACTTTTGTATTTTGGGTTTTGACCTATTTTTGAAGATCAAGGCATTATGAAAGAACATTAATTGAGTCCAGAATACTTAATCTCTGCAGGAGGGTATATGAGTCGTGTTTATTTCTAGCTAAGAGAAGCTCAGTCTCACTATGACCAAAGATCAAGTGGTCTCAAATGTAGTGCAGGGAATATCATCTTATTCCAAGCTTTTTGGACAGGTTAGATTAAAATTGTTTTAATATTAAATATTTTTTAAGTATTTGAACACTCCCAAAGAGTATGAGGCGTAGTCTTGCCTTCTAGTTTTCTTTATTCAGATTTAAAAAGAGATTGAACTGTAAGTATAGTGGATCTATCAAGGTTTTTGTTGGACCCTTCAAAAAATTCAGCCCCACATTCATGCCTTGTATTGTAGTGAGCAGTGATTCAGTCAACATTTAGCAGAACAATTCTTTCCTTTAGATTTATTATAATTTGAGAATTACAGGCTATCAGCCATTGACTGCTCATGTGCAACAGGCTGAATGTCTTGCTGATGTTTAGCAGCAGACAGTATCTTCAAATAGTAAAACATGATGAAATCAAAATTACTGTGATACAGTTGACTGAGCTGAGCACTTAAGCATCGCAAGCTAGAATCAAGGGCACACAGTTTTCACTACAGCAAGGTCAATTATCACTAATAACCTTTCCTAGAGTTTTAAGTGTTATAAACGGTTTCACAGGGATCTTAGTGTTTGGATCAGAAAGATCCAACATTACCATAATGAGTTTTTTTTTTTTTTTTTAAGATGAGACGCTAAGATCAGTGCTTTGGGTATATTCTCTGCTGTGCCTCCTCTATATGTGGCTATAAAACCACTATAAATGATGCCCTTGCTGCAGTAGTGATACCAAGTAAGGTAGAGGGACTGTCTGGAGTATCGGAGATGTACGCGATCCTCCACTGCCTCCGGGGGGTAATCTCTGAAGGAATATAATATTGGCTGTGCTCTGGGAGTACAACACAGAGGAAGTTCCTCATAACTCTAATGATTTTTCTCCTGTTCTCTTGAGGAGCTCTGAGGAATATGTTGAGAAGTAGAGGGCGGTTGTCCATCCCGAGAATCTCCCCTGCATTCAAGAAGGTGGCTTGAATTCTTGCCTAGGAAGGAAAGAAATAGGAGTTAGTAATAGTTAGTTCTTTTCCTCTCTGTGTGCGTCACTGACTGGGTATGCGTAGGTTATGTTTTATTTGTTTTTTGTTTTAATAAACTTATTAAGTTTTTCTATATTCCCCAATTCTGCTTTACATTATTTTGTAGGCCAGACTGGCTCCTCTTTTCCCTGCTCTGTTATTGCAGACCGTGTCTGAATGGATTGTTTTGAATTTTTAATGTCATTACATTTAAAGTGTATGAACTTAACACTTTCTTTTATCATTTATTTTATCATTTAAGATATAGGATGTGTTAATAAAGCAGTTAATAGGATGCTTTGTTACACAACTCTTTGGAATAGAGTTTTGGTTTTTTGATGGTTTTTCTGATTCTCAACTGAATTTTGGAACTTGTGAGGTAAGAAACTGTATTTTTTTCTAGGTTGATTTTAAAAGAATTACAGGGAAAAAGAGTGTTAAAAATAATTGATCTATATGTTTTACATGTACTTTCTGGAGTTTCAGAACTGAAACCAAGAGCAGAGAGTCCAGATAAGATGATTAAATATAATTAATTCAAAATATCATTATTTTCTCTCAGGATTATAGCTCTATACTTCAGCACATTAATAGGAAATATATAACTGAAATTAATCTCAAACTATTAAAAATGGATTATGAACTTTTATATCCAGTAAACTGTAAGGCTTCACATTTTCATCGACTTGCATTTTGGTGAAAGCCTGGAATCTTTTGCAATTTGCTAGATGTCAAGGGATTTGGGATAATAAGTATGCAAGTAATCTTTTGGACTCTTCATCTCCCCTCTTATGACAATTTAATAAAGTTATTATGTTTTGATTTATACTCCATAGGGAATTTGATCATCCGAATGTATAGTGATTCTTTTCTTGTTTTGAACCAATCAAGGAGCATTAATCAAAACTATTCAGAATCTCTTAACCTGCAGCAGCAACAAGCACTGTATTCATAATGAGTCAGTGGACATCAGCACATTTCCCCATGACACCACATGCATGGGTGTTTTGGCAGAACTGAGGTTTGCATGGTTCTAATTCTGTGAAATATGCCATTCTATGTATGGAAAAAATTTGAAACAGATTCTGAACTTTCAACCCAACACATGCAAAAATAACAGGGCAGGAAAGAAAATAAGCTTCCCTTCTCTCCTGTTGAACTTTCTTTAGCCCCAGTACTGTGAAGGATGTTTTTGAGGCACTGATTACTCTGCCTACCTCATTTGGCAGGCTGCCAACGCAGACTGACGTTACTCCAGTTATGGACAGAAAGCCAGAATGGGTGATTTTTGTACAAAACACCTATCAGGACCTAATATGGGGTGATGTTCACTTAGACTGCTTTTTGCTCCAAATTTTGAAAGAGTGCTGAGCAAGCAATTCCATTTTAGAGACTGTTGAGAAAACAAGGTTGAAAGTTACAAACCCTGGGTTCTGTTTCTAGATCTGTTACTGATTTTGCTTATTATCTCAGTCATGTAACACTCGGTGCTTCCATTTTTCTGCATACTTGAGATACTAAAGCATAACTCAAAAAGGTAATGTAAGATTAGAGTACTATCGAGATCCCTGCCTAGAAGGTGCTGAAAAACTTGTAGATGTTGTCAAGGTCCACTGGCCTATTCCTGCTTCATTACTGAGATGTTATGAAATTCCCATCTGTTTGTTTGTGGTCTGACAATCTGTCGTTACGGTGGAGGTACATAGCAATTCTTTTGAATCTGTAGGGATGTATTTACCATTGTGTAGTTGCCGTTTCATCCCTGAGTGATTAATGAGAAAAAGGAGGAAGAATAGCTACACTGTTTTCTACCTGTGGTCCATACACTACTGTCCATGCGCTCAGATTCAAAGGCAAACATGCCCCTTTGGCCTCCTAGGGAGGAGTTATTTATATCCAAAATACTACACTAGTGTTAGGTTTCCACCAGCACAGCCCATCAGGCAGCTCTCTCATGTGCATTTCAATCTTTTCTCCTCATCTATGTTTCCTGTGAAAAACTCTTTCAGAATTATTGTGTGCCACTACCTCACCACCTGTGATTGTCAATGCAAAGCCTCCCAGTGACAAGAGCTATATAGAAGGCAATCTAACACAGTGACTTCTGGTGCCTGCTTGTAATACCCACAATAAAAGTTAGTCAACCTAATTTAAGGCTGAAAAAAGTTAAAAGCTCTTAAAAGGATTCAAAAAATCATAATTCAATACTGCAGTTCAATATCATGGTGGCTGTTAGGATAGAACATGTTCTGCAAGTTCGTCATTTGCAATACATCAGTGGCTGCTGGTGCCATGCACTAGCTTGCTAGATGAAAATTCTGTCTGAGTAAAGACCGTAGTTATATACAGAATAAATGAACACATTTGTCCACAAAGTTTCTGATGAGATTGTTGTGAGGTTCCTTTTGATTTTCTCTTTTGCTCATGAGGCAGACGCTATCCTTATCCCAACTGCCTCAAAGCCAGCTCGTGCCTGCACCTCCCTGTTCAAACACAGCAACTTCTTCCCATTGACAATTTAACATCAGCTTCCCTTTCATACCTGAATAGCCCTGCATGCTTGTGTTTTTTCTCTGTTTTCCTACAGATCTTTTTCCATCCTTGGCCATCTTTGTTGATGTTCTTCATAACAGCCTTTTGTAGACATAATAGACTCTGATTCCTTATTATAAATACAGTTATATTCATAATAAGTTAATTTATAATTTATAATATAGTTAACAGCTTCATAATTTTTTCTTTAATCAGTGAGGAATTGATTCCTTGTTCCCTGAAACACAGTATGTGAGGAAGAGAATAATAAACTTATTAATGTGGAGTGGAAAAGTTGCTATCTTGTCCTCTTTCCTCCCTGGAACCACCCCGAAAGATGCAGGGGGTGATGAAGGCTGGCAATATGTGGGTGTTTCCCGTCTAACAGAAGGAATCCACCACGGGGAAAAGGGCACCGTGCCGTGCTTTCAAAATAATAGGGCAGCATATATGTTTGTAATGTGGAAGCTCTGTTAGGCCTTTCTCTCCCCAAAAGAGCATCTTCCATGCCAAGCACACAACAAGTAAACAAAGCGTGAGTGTGATTACACACTAAAATGATGCAATGTCCCCACAAGTGAATTTCCCCATGTTATAGGACCGACCTGTGTGGAGGAATGTAGTGCAGCGTAGAAAACGTTCTCTTTCCGTTTACATGTTTAGGCTTTGCTTAATGATATTCTTGATTATAACATTTGTGGTTGCTTTTCTCACTCAGACATCTACGCTCCACTGTGTTTTTCATCCAGATGAAGTTACACATCACTGACCGTAAGTTTGCTGTTAGGTCTTTTACTACATGGATGCTTGTCACTTCATTAACAAACCCATTGCAGCATCAGCTTCCAGACAGTACTCTACCCACACAAAGTCTTCCCTTTAAGCTGTTACACACTTATTTGATTCATGGAAAGACTAATACATAAAGTTAGAAATTGCTGAGCTATTGAAATGTGCCCTGTGAAAACCTTTCCCTTCTCTCCAAGGAACTATAAATCTGTGGGGAAGGGAGAAGTTATTACAAACAGGGTTTAGCTCTTATGAAGATTAATATTCTAAGAAGAGGCCGCCGTCTGTATAATCACAACTGCTCTGCAGGAGATTCTCCTTTCTTTACGTGTCTCTGCCTCCTGTCAAAGGGTTTTACTGAGGAATGCTTTTTAGTGTTGGTTTTGTTGGGGGAAGCGGGACCCCTCTCACATTGCTCTGCAGCAGCGACTCCAGGCCCCGTTCTGCTGTCACCACAGGCGCGCGTGAGCACACGCGTGTCAGTGATGAGGCACAAGCTTCTGTTTACATGTGCCGTAGAGCCGAGACGTTAGATGCAATGCTGACATATGCAGTGTTTGCATGACCTATCCAGAACATGTACGCTTATTAAGAGACTGAAAAATGGCCTAGCTGGAACTTCCCTAGGCAGTTTGAAGTAAGACTTAGAGAGACAGCTTCTCTTTCTACATTTATAGTTTCAACAAGTTCAGCAGCGATGAAAATTTTTTGCAAACGTTCTTTAACTTTGAAATCTGAGACTCTGACCAAAAATTGCTTTTCATATAGAACTTCCGTTCAAAAAGATGACCTTGGGCCTACATCGTCAGGGCTCTGCCTGGGTCGTTGGCTCCCTGGGGACCAGGGTACTGGGAATGGTGGGGGCTCCCCTGGGACGGCAGGGCCCATCCCACTGCCCCAGCCAGGAGCAGGGCAGCCGGGGGACATGGGGCAGCCCCAGCACCAGGCTCCTCTCTTGGGATGGTGGAGGGCTGAGCTGGGCTGAGGCCGAGCCTGGGGGACCCATGGCCGAGCAGGGCAGGGCTGTGGGGAGCGGGAGGCCGGCCCTGCTGCAGCATTGCTGGGGCAGGGTCTGACGGCCCCGGGGGGCTGAGATGGGGTCTGGGGCCCTGGGCAGGTGGTGGAGCATCAGTGGGGCTGGGCAGGGACAGTCAGGCCCAGTAGTGCCCTCAGGGCCCAGAGATAAACTTGATGACCACCAACATGGCTCATCCAGTACCTCTCCAGATTTGAGCTGGAGTGGTTCTCAATGGCAGAATTGTGCATGGGATAGCTAATGGCTTTTACCTGTCACAGGCAAGATTTTGAATCATTAGGTAAACTAGTCCAAAAGACTGTTGTAACCAACCTATATTAAATGAACAGACATGATCAGGGCAATCCCAGTTGCTTCTAAAATTTCATCAGAAGGAGCAATCTCTTTCTAATCATTGCAGCATGACTCAGTTTTCTGCATTTCATGTCCTTTGGAATCATTTCAAAGAGATTTTACTCTCACTAAAAATAGAATTACAGGGCTTTTTCAGTGTTGTTATTCTCACGATTCTCCTTTTGACACATGCTGATACTGTATTTGATACGACAACAGCTTTGTGATAAAAGAACTTAATATTAGTCCTAAAATTGCACTTCTTCAGCAGCATGTCACACAGCTCAGGGACCGTGCTAAAGCCATTGTGGGCAGACCTCTCAGCTGGAGGAAACGGTCATAGCTCTTCTGACTGGCAATTAACTTCAACTGAAAACTCGATTCTCAAGTTTTGGCAAAAATGGGGAAAAAACATCCATCAGCTCTCTTCCTCTGTAGAAACACACTAATGTCCTATTCATCATCTCTGCTGGTGCTGACTTATGGTCTTTTATGAATATGCTGCCTGTCCATCTTATTATTAAAGAAAGGTGCTGAAAGGCTTTCAGACCTATTTGGAGCCAGGTGTTACAAGTAAGATATCTTTGATGGGTTTTCTTAATTTGCTTGTTCGTACTACAACTGAGGCACTCTCTGCTTAGCACTGTCAACAGGAGAGAGGCAATATTTGTATCGTACTTGCACAGCTGGGAAACCAAGGCACAGGAATATTCAGTGAGGTCCCCAAAGCCACCAGAGCTGGGGAAAACCAGATCAGAAATCTGCATCCAAGGTTAGTGTTTCAAGCACCCAGAGGCAAGAGAACAGCATGTTGTTACAGTGAGAACTCCATTTTCTTCTTCCCAATCCCCTTTTTCACAATTATGGGAGAATCAAGTGAAGAAAATTATGGGGGTGGCTTCTGAGTTACACCAGGGTGGCTTCTGAATTATGCCAGGGTGCTGAGTAGCTGTAAGAAAACAAAACAGAAGCTTCGTGGTCTGATAGCCTAATTTAGATAGATACAGGGATTTGTGTCTGGCTGTTCTGTGCTGTCAGCGTGAGGGAAAGTTTTCATATATCCTAGTCTGTGACCCATAAAATACAAAAAGATAATGCATTAGAAAAGGATAACAGCGTGCTGTCAGAATTGAAGTGGCTGTTAAAAGTAATTTTGAAATAAGCATTGTACAATCTTTGTGATTAATAGAAATAAGGGGAGAAGAGAGCTTAAAAGACTCCTCTAGGAATATTAGAAATTCAGGTCTAATCCTTCTGGGCTCTGTGGATGACTTGGAACAACCAAAAGTGTATGTAGCACTGTGTGTTTTCACTGCTTTTAAGCCATCAAATAAAATATACTGAAACTCAATTAGCAACATTATTCTGTTGTTGCTTTGCATTGTCAGTGTTTGAACTACCCAGTGGCTGCTCAAAAAAGCCTTCCCTGAATACTGGAATAAGATCTTCCCGTGCCACAGGGACTTGACTCTGCTACTTGTCGGATCCAGCACTCTCCTTCATCCTCAGCATCGGAGACTGCACAACGGGATCCAAGCAATGGGATCAATTACACACATTTCTGAAAACCCTTGCAGTGAAAGCAATCCTGGTTATTTCAGTGTGAGTATTTACCAGAGCAGGGAGCTGAAGAACGGGACCCTGCTGGGGCAGACACCTTTGTCAACATACTTCTAAATCGTTTACTCTGTGAACAGTCCATTTGGTTCTACTAAAATGACAACTTACTTCCTAGAAAATAAAAAGATCTGATTGCCAAAGAAAGCAGCAGTTAATGGGGCAATTCATGGTGAGAAGAGCAAACATCAGGAGGAAACTCATCTCATTTTTCTTGTGGAAGGTCCTCATTTTAAAACCATAAAATGCAGTGCATAGCTTTGGGAAAACATAAGATCCATATTGCATTTGTGTCTGCCTGTCAGCATTGTTAGCTATTAGAAACTGATTTTATCATTATATTTTTTCTCATAATAGTTCTTTCTGCCACGGTGAGTGCTCTTCTCCTGTCTTTTGAAAATATTTTGATCCTGTAAAAGAGTTTGCACTCTTACTGGTTTTTAAAGCACATGGTGTTGTATAAGCTTCAGCAGATAATTTCAAAAGTGTTCCTCAGCTATTTAAATTTTGGGATGGGGGCAGGAACGGAAAAGCTTAGAGGGAAGCTTGATGGTTTCCTGTGAATTGACCCATCAAGAAAAAAACCAGCTATACCTGTGATGTTATACTAGTCAGTTCTACTTCTTGTTGGGCAGGTAAGGGGTTATTACTGTCACATACTTTCAAAACATAGTTCAAATGCCATGTCCATTCATAGAATTCTACTATTTAGAACTGTATCCTGATACTTTTTCTTGCATTGAGTGTGCTCTTAATCTGCGAATTCCCCATGAATTCAAGTGAATGCTTGCGGAATAAAGTCTGAGTGTGACTGAAAGTAGCAGAATCAGGATTAAACTTTTTGAAAAGCAAACCCAAAATATCCCAGATCTTTTAGATAACTATACAGTGCTTGGGAGCTTATTATAGGTATATATCACAAAGTGATACTGGACAAAATAGAAATACAAATACTTTGCAGGAACACTGTCTTTAACCCACACCAGAAAATTGTGGTATATTGCCTCTGATGTTGTGACACAGCACACCAGCCTACACACACCTATTTCTTAAAAAAAACTCTTGAAGACATTATAAATATTGTTAGTAAATGGAACATATGGGGGTAATGCATTTAGGCTTGTGCAGTTTGCCTGAGTGGACACTGTTCTGTATTTTGGTCAAGAAATTAGAATGGTTCAAAATCAACTTGGCATTCACTAAATGGATCTAAACTGGCTTAAGTGATGCTATCTCAAAATATAATTGGAAAAAAGGACCAGCCGCAGGGCTGCTGGCTCTTGCTTTTGTGCTATTGAACATCTAAAGTGTGACCTGTAAGGCTCTATAAAACCATCGCTAACAAGGTTTGCAGCGAACACGAGTGCTAGGACAGCAGCCAACAGCGGAAAGGACGAAGTCCCTGATGCGGAGTTGCCCGGGTAAGCGGGAGGCAAGCGAGCAAACCACCTTCTCTCGAGACGGCACAGCGCAGCCCCACGTCTGGGAGCGGGGGCTGGAGGCCACACTGCAGCAGGGGCCACGGAGGCAGACGGCCAGATGAAGGCGCAGTCACGACTGATGTAGCCAATGCAATCTTTGACTCTGTCGTTGTGGGTAGAGAGGAGTGGGAGGTACACCTGATTTTTGGATCTTGCTTTGATGCTCAGTTTTGGTATTGATGATGTCTGCAAATCTGAGGTGGTTCTTTCTCATTAGAAGAAAAAAAAGCCGGGCTTTACAGTCAGAGAGCCAAATACCTTGGGGTTCTTTTAGATTTAAAAAAGAAAAAGCAACTTAAATACCCTCAGTCAATTCCTACATGGGGAAGAAGCGGGGATGCAGGGCCATCAGGGTGGTGCGGTGCCCTCCTTCTTCAG
>NW_010553883.1:0-20856 GCF_000687285.1 Phaethon lepturus | reverse complement strand
CCCGCAGGCCCCACCAGGGCGAGCCCAGCCTGGCTGGGACGCCAGCGTCCCCAGGGGCAGAACCAACAACCGCTGACAGCACGCGAAGGTGGATATTTTCCGCCGCTGGGCATTTGCAATGGCTAGCAACATTCCTGACTTTCTTGCTAAAATATATGGTGTGCTGACGTAGAGGAACTCTGCAGGAGAACCTCGACCAGACTGATAGCAGAGTGGAATTAGGCGTCACAGGCGTAACATAAACCACGTAAGGGAAAAAACAGTGCTTCAGGCAAGGCACGGTCTTTCTGCAGTCCCATCTGATACTGACTTCTCACAGCACCCTGTATGGCAGCTCTGGTTTCTCGGTCACTAAATAAATTGGCTGCTGACATGGGCTTCCTTATAAAGTGTGGTAGCGTTACCTGGGCATTTTGCGGTGCGATTGCCAACAGGTTACTTGGGCACCGGCACAGTTATATGCCTTCCACACAGCAATGGTAGGCACAAACTCTTGCTTCTCCTTTCCGTTCAACTTCTGTGAGCCAAAAATAACACAGAATGACACAACATAATCCCTGTGCCCGAAATTGAGCTCACCGCCTGCAATGTTTGGACAACAAATGCTGTTAATAACTATTCTGTCTAAACATATGACAAGAAGATCTGCTTCTATTGACAACATTTGTCTGTAAGTGAAAATAAAACCTTAAAACTCTTGTCAGTAAAATACCCTCAGATAAGGAAGTCTGTCCCATCTCTTATTCCATATGGGTCATTTTAACTCGTCTCACTTGAGGTGCCAGGCACTCTGTGGCTGGCTCTGGTTGTCTACCAGATCATTTTGTAATCACTTTCAGGAGAATTCTGCAAATAAAGACAGAAGGACCCTTAGAAATTAACCCAAAAGTTGAAATGAAAATACAGGATATGAATGTTTTCTATGAGAGCTGGTTTATGACAAGCTGTAGACAGGTTCCAGAAATTTGAACCTAATTTTTTAAGTTTCTTAAAGGCTACACCAGAAGAGCATCAAGAGCAGACACAAGCTGTATGTCTGGTGTCAAATGGTGGTTACCTCAACAACATTCCAGTCACAGACACACAGTATGAATGCAGAGACACTCCTCCTCTCCCTCTCTGTCTTTCTCTTGCTTACCACCATATGTTTCCATGGAGAATGTAGCTATAATATTAGGGTCCAACACACCTAATACAGCCCTGTGTGGAGAGGTATGACAGCTCCCATCTCCTAGAAAGGTTTGTTTCCAGCCTTTCTGTGCTCTTCCCTTCTCACTGATGCAGCCAATGCAGGGTCCCACTCATATGGCGTGAGGGACCCCTCTGTGGCCATCATCTCACAGGAACGACTATGAAGACAGGGAACAGCGTGCCAGCCACACCATCTGTGGGCACATCTCATCTGCTAATTTACCCATAACATGAGAGCAGGTTTTCAGTTAAATGAGGTGCTCTATAAGGTACAGAATAAAGGATTACTCCTTCAGTCTTAACAGACAGGATGAACAAGAAGTTGAAAGGAGGAGGATGAGAACAGACTCCCTGATGGACAGGGAACTCCAGCCCAGCGTCCTCAAGGTCTTTGGGCACCTCTGTTCACTGGGTGTCACATCCTTGAAAACCCTTGGAATACACGGGCCCCAAGAAGCTCGTGAGGGAGCCAGAAATTGAGATCACATCCTCTGTTTTCCAGTCCAGGCCCTGCTCAAAAGGTTTCTGGTTAAGGGCCAACTGTTGCTGGGAGCAGAACTACTATGTCCTCTAAAAGTACATTTTTACCAATAGCCTGTTGGTTGTGCTCTGCCCACTGCAGTGCTGCGGCTGGCTCTGGCCTCTCTTGCCTCTGCTAGACGTGATTGCTGCTCTTGAAGTCTGTTTGCTTGTAAGTCTACCTGACAACTTCGTTGTAGATGTAAAACTGGACCATGTGTTGACGGCAAAGTTGAGGTTTGTTTACCTCAATTAGTCTCACAAAAATAAAGTTACAAGAACCGAGTTGCATGGCTTTTATCAGTAGCTATTTCTCCTGTATTTCCACTTCAAAAATAGCAGAGAGGATGGAAGTATACAGGTGAAAAAAGAAATCTTGTGACTGCTGGAAGCTCTACTGAATATCAATATCAAAGAGCTTGAAAGGTAATGTTTTCTTTGTTTTTTACAGTTGTCCTTAAATTCTGCCTGATTTGTACCTTAGGTTATGTCTCCATGAAGAAAAAAGACCATTAAGTAAATTCAGCATAGGAGGTTATCTTTCAGTATTTGAGCTGAGTTAATTAACATGAATTGAGAACATATATTACTTTCTACTGACAGTGTACCCTGGAATATATGAAACCAGAAATAACATCAGTTGGTTTTTTTGTTGTGAGACAGTCTAATGGGTTTTTTTTTCAAACTCTTAAGTGAAATGCTAAGAGTGTAGAAATTTTAACAGAACCTTACTGATTTATACAGAACGTGAGGTGCTGAAATTAAATAGGTGTTAACAAAAGCAAAACAAAGTCACTTTTAAACAGTTGTGTTGAAAACCTATTTTGTTGTAATAGCTCATTTTCTTGTCTCTTGTGTGATGATAGTTTCATTGGTTCTGCAAGTGGAAAAAATCATCCAGTCCAGGCAGGATCTGAATCCCTAATGATGGACAGGATGGAAGGAAAAAACTAAGCGGCCTTAATATATAAAGCAGCCTAACTTTGGTCCAGCCTCGGAGAGCATCCCAAATGTAAATAAAGACTTATACAGAATTGCAAGATAATCTTTGCTCTGACTTAAAGCCAACATCCCCTTCTTCATCCAATAGCTCTTAAATGTACAGCTTTATTTTTTTTTCAAAATATTACATTGTCAATGCAACATGTTGCATTTGGTGATAATCTCCAGACGCTACCACATTTACTTCTGCAGTGTCAGGTGAAGGAAATTTTCCAGGACAGATTTTTGTATATCGGGTGACTACTAAGCTATCAGTGAATTAATTAGAGACCATTTCCATATCATACGTTACAAATTATTCCTGATACCACAAGGAAGAGAAGTGTCAGAAGGGAGCTGCCATTTTGTGATTCACCATGTTTCCAGCTTTCCTCCTGCTTTTTATGCATCCTACTGCAAGTAGCTGCTATTGTGTTGTTACTGATGCATTTTTCACACGGGCTGTAATTTCGGTCTTTTCTTGTAGCAGCAAATATTGTATTTCTATACTTTCTGCATTGTTTCAGAGGTCAGGAGACTGCAGATTTATATACCTTGCTCTGTTATGCAAAGCATGCATATTCACTGGGAAAAAAATTCGACAAAAAAGAAGAAACTGTCTTGTAACTCTCATGCAGATAAAAGGAGCTGAATTCCTCTACTTTAATTACACCAGTATTCAAGGATGAGAAGTCTCCATGGCAACTTTATTGTCATATGGCACACATAAAGCTTCAAGTATCCTATGAAACTACTATTTACCTTTTTAAAATACTGAAGGACAGGGGAAAAGACGTATTAAGATGTGCTTCAGTAAACATCAATACATAGCTGTGTCCATAAATAACCAGAACAAATCTGAGGTCTTTACTAGTGGGATTTTTTTAATCAATCTTTGCATGTGCAAAACTTTTATTCATGACAGTGCTGGTTAGGATCTGCATGAGGACTCCAAGGTCGGCTATGTCCTTGCATGAGGAGCTTCCTCATTCTTCTCATTAACTGCATTTCAGATTGTCATTGTAAGGGGAGGATAGCTATTGTAGGACCCTATCATACACTATAGCAGGGAGTATTATCTAGTAGAACAGTGAACTTACCAGAGGTGAGTCAGAGCAGAAAACAAAAGCATAGCTTCTTCCTTTCCCCAGCAGCTTTTAGCAGCATTGTTTTTGTTGTTTCTTTTTATACTGGTAAATGAAGACCAGTAGGCCTGATATCAGTGTAGGGCAAACTGACAGAAGCTGCACTAAAAACCAGATTCATAAATGCACAGACAAATATGACATTGGGGAAGATTATCTGTAGACAAGTCATGCCTCACAAATACACGAGTCCTCTGAAGTGAATTGAGTGGACTGAGCACACAGACAAGCATCACAGGCTCATGGTCTACTTCATCTCTAGAAGGCTTTCAGCAAGATTTCTTCCTCCTCCCCAAGCAGAAAGCTCTTCAAGAGACTAAAAGTCCTCTCACAGATTAGTATTTTACTAAAAGGAAGGAAACAAAAGGTAGGAACAGATGACATTTTTGCAGAAGGGAAGAGGTTGCAGAAATTGATGCTAGGACTTATGCTGTCTAACATATCCCTAAATGATCTAAAAATGAGTAGACAGTGTAGTGTCAATTTGCAGATGATAATAAATTTTTCAGGGCAATGGTCAAAAGAAAAGAAAAGAAAAAAGTCGACTGTGACAGGCTGCAGAAGGTTTTTAGAAGAATGATGGGTGAATAAAACAGCGTATGAATTTCACTGTTTGTGAGGTGATTCACAAGAGAAAAAACAACCCTCACTTTGCATACAGAATGATGGGCTCTGAACTAGCAATTACCATTCAGAAAAGAGATCTTGGAATTATAATAAATAGTTGTGTGAAAACGTCAGCACAAAGCTTGGCAGCGGTCAAAAAAGCAAATAGAACAGGGAACAAAAGAACAAACATCACTAGGCTGCTGGATGGACCTAGATGGTAGCTGCATCTTCAGTAGAATGCATAACCTTCATCCCCCCCATCTCAAGAGAATACAGTACTATTAGAAAAGGTGCAGCAAAAGATAACATGGATGGTTAAGGTGTGGGTCTTCCATGCAAGGAAAGATTAAGTGGACTAGAACCCTTCAGCCTGGAAGATAAATGACCTTTATGATATCTATAAAGTCATGGTAATGCAGAGGTAAATAAAGGATGATTATTCATTGCTTCCCAGTATAAGGACAAAGGGGCATCAAATGAATCATAAAAGCAACAGGCTTAAAGCAAACAAAAGGAGTCACTTTCTTATACAATGAATAGGTATAGAATCCCTTAACCGCTGGAGGCTGTGAGTGCCATAAGCTTTCTCAGGGGTTCAAAAAGAAATTCAGACACATTCTTACAAAAAGTTCCTTCAAGGATTATCAGACAAAACAGGTCTGAGTGTCAGACTGAAGAAGCATTGCAGTGTGGTTTTGTCTCTTCCATCCTGTGCATCCCTTCTTAGTCACCATCAGAGACATAGTACTGAATAAAGCAGACATCCACCCTGGCCTGGACCAGGCATTCTTGTGTTAAACTATTATTCCACCACATTAGAACTGGGATAATACACACATTCAGGAAGTTTTCCTCTGTAGCATGGATCTGTGCTTACTACACAGACAGTTAGGCCATCTCTATCTCAGTTTTATACATGCTTGCCCTTAAGAGATATCAGCTTTCCCTAAAGAGTCTTGATTCTTGAGCTACAAATCTAGCTTGTTCTCTTTCTGACCATTGATGCAATTCTTGATCAAAACAAGGGAAGAGGTCTTCCCTTTCAAGGTCAAATTCTCAACAGGTCAGTTGTGGGTGGAAAAGCCGATCCATTGCATCTAACCAGCTACTGTCAGGTTGTACATGCCACTCCATAGCAGACTCTTGGGAAAAAATAGTCAAAAGACAGCTGCAAGTATACCCCTTGTATTGTCTAAATGCATGTTAGACTTGGTATAATCTAGTTTTGGACCAGAAGAGGGATTAAAAAATCTTAATGTATGCCTTCCTGACGATGACGAGGGTCATTTTCATCGTTCTGAGCTTCTGTGCAGGAACTCACACTCTTGGTCATGCAGTACTGTATTCTTTCATCAGAAAAATGACGTATGTCCAAAGCTGTGCACTTAAATAGATAAATGTACTGAATGCGGGGAGGGTGGCTAGCTGCATTCTGCAGTTATGGATTGCTGCAACGATCGTTTCTTTCTCTCTCTTTCCATTTAGCATCTGTATGAAGTCATGGTATGGACTCAGAGTGATAAAGTGCAAAAAACATTTATTATTTCTCATCCTTATAGCCAATTTGCAGAGCATGGACTGGGTGGGTGGATGGCAAAATGGGTGAAAAGCTGACAAGAACATTGGGCTCAAATAATAGTACTTAGTGGTTCAATATCTACCTAGCAGCTGATTACTGTCAGCGCTCCTCAGGGCTGAGTACTGAGCCCAACCGTTTGACATCTCCACCTGTGACCTTGGCAATGTGACAGAATTCAACTTTTGTGGATAACAGCAAACCGAGGGTAAGCAGCTGACAAGGCAGCGGGCAGACCTGCATGCAGAGAGACCTCAACATGCTGGAGAAACAGGCTGGAAAATTCCTCCTGAAGTTCAACAAAGACAAATGCAGTCTTTCACCTGGGACTGAACAATCCTGTGAAGCAGCACGGGCTGAGAACTGACTGGTCAGGAGGCAGCTTTGCAGAGAAGAAGCTGGGGGTGCTGGTGGATGTCAGGTCAAACATGAGGAGCAGTGCACCCTTGCAGCAATGCAGGCCCACCTCATACTGGGCCCAGCTGGAAAGAGGGTAACCAGCAGGTCAAGAGGAGCGGTGCTTCCCCTGTATGCAGCGCTTTTAAGACCCCAGCTGGAGAACTGGCAAGAGAAACACCAACACACTGGAGCAAGTCCAGGGACAGACCAGCAGGACACTAAGGGGCCGGTGCACATGATGTGCAAGGAGAGGCTGAGGGAACTTGCTTTGTCCAGACTGGAGAAGAGATGGCTTCCGGGTGGCCAGGGGACCGATTGCCTTCTTCAGCTGTCTTCTGGGGTTTGTAAGAAGAGACAGACTCAGAATGGTTGCAGGTGCACAGCAAAAGGACAGGAGGCAATGTTCACAGGTCACAACGAGGGAGATTCCAACCGCAGGGTAAAAAGATCACAATGATGGTGTTTACACATTGGCTCAGGTTGCCCAGTGAATTTTCAGATCCTCCATCCTTGGAAATACTCGAAACATGACTGTACAAAGACTGACCAACCTGACCTGACTTTGAAGTTAGCCCTGCTTGGAGCAAGGTGTTGTATTACTCACGGTACCTGGTTGTCGTGGGATGCAGAGGGATGCTGGGCATCTCTCTAGCGTATTCCAGGAGAATTGGGTGCACTCGTTTGCATGTGCTGGTTGGTGTGGAGCTGCTTATGCAGCTGCTCAGAGGATCTGGAAGGACTGTCTCCTCAAGGTCTCTCTTGATATCTACCAAACCCCAAACAACACAAAAACCTCCCAGCTGGCAGGCCCATGTATTCTCTGTAGCACAATTTGTCCTGCAAGGAGGGAAATTACTATAAGGCTCTTGGCATTTTGAAGATGTAAGGGGAGTTTCTTTCTCACCTGTGGGTATTTATAGCTGGAACACTATCTGGGGAGAGACTGGAAAAATTTTATTTTAATGTTATATTGTCCGTGAAATTTTTTTCATGTATTTATTTTTATGTGGTTATTCTATTAGGTTAAAATACCTTATTTTGCCCTTTTTCTGCTTTGGGGTTTCTTTTAATTATTACTCTTTCATGTTTGGGTAGAAATCAAAAATTCTTACCTTTCATTCAGGAGATTAGGAAGGCTCCATCTTGGGTAAATACATATTTATTCATACTTAATAGAGCAAAATTACTCCCACCAGAGCTATTAGCCTATCAGCTAAGTATGTAATTAAGCTTTTTTAAAGCATATTATGTAGTCAGCAGACCAGAATGACAATGCAGAAGTTACTCTAGTCTATCTGGTAAATAGGCAATTATACCTTTTATTCAAATTTTTATTTACCTTTTAAGTGACTCATTCAAATCCATTAAATTTTCTACAGACATTACTCTTGTCCATTTTTGTGTGTAATAGTGTTTCATTTATTCAGCTGAATTGAACATATATTTTGAGTTGTTAGTGGTGTGTGCATGAAGAAATATATGTTATCCAACATGTCATGAAAGTCTTAGTCACACTAAAAAATTGCATCTAGGGTGCTCACGTACCTTCTGCCTGTTGCTGCCTCTCTTGGGGCTTCTCCAAGCTTCCCAAATTCCTACCATGAAGCGTATATCAGCATTTTGAGAGTGTTGTAGTTTCACCCCAGCCAGCAACTGAGCCCCACACAGCCGCTCGCTCACTCCCCCCACGGCGGGGTGGGGGAGAGAATGGGAAGGGTAAAAGTGAGAAAACTCGTGGGTTGAGACAAAGGCAGTTTAACAGGTAAAGCAGAAGCTGCGCACGCAAGCAGGTGAAAACAGGGAATTCGTTCACCGCTTCCCACGGGCAGGCAGGTGTCCAGCCATCTCCAGGGAAGCTCCAGGGCTCCGTCACAGGTAATGGTGACTTGGGAAGACAAATGTCATCACTCTGAACATCTCCCTCTTCCATACCAGCTACTGTGAAGAAAATTAACTCTATCCCAGCCAAAACCAGCAAAGAGAGTTATAAAAACAGCCACAAAAATAATTTGTGTTAACATGAGAATGATACATAAATATATGGTATTCCTGCCCTGAGTAATGACAGGGTAGACACACAATGCAGCTAACAGTAGCTGGATGTGAAAGCCTTACACTATAACAAAAGGAACATCCCAGCTTTTCCACTGAGCTTTTCCATTTGTTTTCAGGACCATTTCATGGAAGCTTTTGTGAATTAAGCTCATCTTTATTTAGCAATACTTACATGCATTTTTTCTTCCCTTGAAGTGAACCAACATTAAGGGTGGGTTTGAGCGCCCTGCTTAAGCAGGTGCTCGGTTTATATCAATTTTGAAAACATCAGCACTGAAGAGTGATCGCTTTTAAATCATTTCTAGAGACTTCTGAAATGCTTTTATTATACTTGTATGTGTTATGTATGCAATTTAAAATGCCTTAAAACGCCATTTAAAAAGTGTCATTTTCTATCAAATATGCAGGACCACCGCTGTGAACGGATTGGTCCATAAGCAGTGATCTGCAAAAGTAAACGGTCTGCTAAAAGTTACACCTTGTAGTTGTGGATCCAGCAATCCTTTTAAGCACAAGCTTAGCTTTACCAAACAGGTAGTCCCACTCATACTAGTGGAAGCAATGAGACCATTGCCCAGTAATATAAAAAATAAGTCTTTTTCATCCTTTTATTTTTGTACAGAAGAAGAGTATGCCCAAATTCATGAATGCCCAATTTTATCATATCCTAGATACCTGTAAATGGCTCACAACAATTAGACAAGTCATTTACTGCCAGGAGTAACAAAAGCAGATATTTTTGACAAACAAGTGAAATATCATTGCAGATTTTTAACATTGCCATCTCTCAGCATAACCAAATGTGTTTTTACAGGGATTTTTTAAAGGTTTTTGCGCAACACAGAATTTAGGCAAGAATCATTTTTGAAACTAGGAGGATGCTGGTGGTGGTCTTTGTTGTAGAATTTGAAGAAGAGACTGAGCAGGAATCCCTGGGCTCAAAGTAATGCATCTTTTTTCTTTATTCGACAGGGAGAATGGCAATAAAAAAGCAGCTCTTGTAGGAAATAGACCTTTAAAATTCAAGCCTGTTAAAATCTGTAAAGTTACCCCTCTGTTCTGTAAAATGTGGATGATGCTGATTCTCTTTCTTCCTACAAATAACAAATGGCCTTGGATATATTCAGCTACATTCCAGCCTTCAGACGTGGATGCTACCATGAACTATGCATTCACTTGCACAGCATATTAGTAAAGACTTCTTTTATCCTGGTATAATCATGGAACAAACAATAAGAAAAATTGAAAAAGCCTTGTTTTTACATTCTCTGTTGGCAGGTGACCAAGATTTTTCTTCTCTGAATTTTGGTTATGATGTTTCTTACTATAGCACAAGTTCCTCAGCAATCTGTGTGTTATCAAAAAATCCTTCTTTCTTTTACTGTCATGCTGGCAATGCTAAAAGTCTTATACATTTAAATTTATTGCTTATTAGTTCATTAAACCTGTAGAATTTGAGCCATAAGATATAACTTACTTCTACTGCAGATTCTCGTGACGGTTTTCAATGTATCTTACAAAACAATAGTGAACTAAGTACTCTGTGGGTAGCTGTTATTGCCCAATTTAATTTATGGTTTGATAAACAAGGAATACAAAGATTAGGGACCTCACAAAGGAAATCTTTGCCACTTCTGAGAATAACTCTCATTTTTTGCTTTCAGCCCTCTGTTCTTGTTATTCTTTCAGTTTCTCATTGTGGCTTCCAAAAAGTAATTAAGATTTGATCCTGTGGTTCAATACCTTCACAGTTTATGAGTTTGCATTTATGTTTCCCTGCAGTTTGCACCTTCTACAAGATTTGTGCATGAACATCATGAGCCAGATCCTTATTTGCTATAGACTTGTGTAACTGCTCAGATTTCAGTGGCTCTACGGCAGTTTACAATAGCAGAGGCTCTAGTCACAAATTCCAAACATAAATGGCATGCTTCACATATCTTTCATGAATTTAGTGGGGGTTTTTAATCTGAATGCTAAAGCAGGATTTACCTAATCCTCAGGAACACTGTTTTTTTATGGGTATTTTCCTTTTTTTTTTTTTTTTTTTTTTATTGTTCCAGATGCCATCATGCCCTGCAAAGATATCTCTGTCAAACAGGAGTTAGAATATCACTGTTTCCTGAAGAGGTCACTCCTTGACTGCTTGTCATGTGGACACAGATATTGTTGACCAACAGTACTGCCTTTAGGAATCCAAAACAGTATTTCTTTTAAGAGTTATGGTTACGAACATTTATGTGTTACATGTGCCAGCTTTCTTTTTTAATGTTTTAGTAAAACTGCATGTGACCAGCTGGTGTAATACTGTGGTTATAATTAATTCATCAACTTTTTTTAATAGGTAGAAATATTTTCTGTTCTGAATGGAGAAAATATCAATCATTGTGTAATAACTGTCTGCAAATCCTAATTTTCAGTGGCAATCACTTTATTGTAACAAATTACATGTAAACTTATGCATGGGCTGTGAAACATCTTCGAGATTACTTGTATTCATTGCTACTTTTTTTTTTTAATCGATGTTGCATTACTAGCTGAGTGTACAACCAGAAGTAAGAGACCTTTGGAGAAGATTTTCAGGAGAGGAATTGATTAAAAATGGCCTTCCGTAGCTTCAGATTTCCAGCTGATTTCCCTGAAGAGACCCTTGTTGGTCACCAACCAGTTAAAATAATTTCCTCTGATCACCATAAACAGGTGAGTGGAATATTAAACTCATGCTTTATCACAGGAATGTCTGACAGGAAGAGAAATAATGAATACAATGTAGAAGGCTGATATCTCAGACAGACAGGGACTCCAGATAGAACAAAGTAAATGGATAAGGATATGATCATTATATATGTTGAGCCTTGCACAGACATCAGGTCCCATTTTGCTCTCAGAAAATCACCAAAACAGAAAATAAAAAAAACTAGACCAAAACCCCAAAACGAAGCAATGGTTAACTCAGAGCAGTTTCCCAGTCCTCTTCACATGGTTTAGTGATGGACTTAGCAGTGCTAGGTTAACAGCTGGACTTGGATAATCTTAAAGGTCTTTTCCAACCTAAACAGTTCTATGATTCTATGATATACCAGGTGATCACACCAATTACCAAGCCAGAACCAGGAACGGGGGTACGAGGAGCAAGAATGGGAGCTTAGTGAAGTGGCTTCTTTTGGAGGCAGATGTAGTAGAAGGTGTTTGCAGGACTGAGCTCAGTTACAGCTCTGCGTATTGACATAAATGCCATTGTTTTTCATGGGAATTGCCCTGAGCTGGTAGGAACATCTAGGCAGCTCTCCCATAAGTGAACTACATGACCGCATTGGTGTGCTCTTAGTAAAATCCTATAGCTATCACATCTGGCACATGGACAAGCTAGGTGCCTAAGAGCTGTAGAGACACAATTTTTCAACAGAACGGATTTTTAGTCACTCAGCATCAACACATAGATATAGAGTTTCCCTATGTCCCTTCGTCCTCCATTTCCCACCTTCCTGGGACCCTAAATAAGTGTGCCCAGAGTGTTGCTTTCATGACATGGTGAGGACAAAGACCTGTGTTGCAACAGTTTTCACAAACTGACCCATTCTGGTGTTTAAATTGGATCTTCAGAAAGAATGTCCCTACGGGTGACGGCTGAAGTACTTGATAAAATGTTGCCCCTACTGCATCCAGTGCACATGGATTAACACAGAAGGCAAGAGCTTGCTTTCTCTCTACCCTTCATAAAAACCAGTTACTAATTGTATATTGGGTAATCCATTGTGTGATCCAGGATAATTCTGGATAGAAGCAATTAAATCGAAATGTACATGGAGATGCCTTCTCTTCTGATTAAGTTAGTAAACTCTTGGCTTAAGTCCTACAACCCATTTTGCTAAGTCTTTCATCACTCTGAAAAGGTAATTTTTTCAGTTCCAAAACAGAATGTATATGGCTTGATTATAATGGCCCCCCCTTATGATTATATGCCTGTGCTGTTCCAGCCCTTTGCTTTTCAGTTCCACATCTTGTGTCACCACATGACGGACTCTGCAGAATACAATTAACAGCTGTTGTGCTGCTGGCAAGGGTGACATTGCATGCAAGATGCCTCCCAATTCAAAAGAAAAACCTTAAAAAAAAAGTTAAGAAATTGAAAACCTTCCACGCCCAAAGTTAAGGCATACCATGGAAAGTGGGACATTGCTTGAAAATGGATCACCTGAACTGTTACGGTAGCTGGCCATAGTATCTCTAGAAAATGTTTTCCTCTTCAAAAATTTTTCCTTAAACAAAAGCCTCTGAGCCTTGATCTCTGTAGGAGAGAGCAGGAAGTCCAAAGACCCAAGTGTCTGGGAAGAATATAGAAGGTGCATTTGTCACTTGTTAGACATGTTGTTATTAATGGTGTTTTTCATTTGTGTTAACAGCTCCTCGATTCCAGTAAGTCCGTCATACGGCAAGAAGTCATTGTGAGATGTCTGTGGGGCATGTCTCAGAAGGGTGAGGTTTAACCTTCGATTCATTAGTCCTTAGCACTTATTTCTGGATCCCTGTGCTTTTTCTCTCTCTCTGGCCCCAACACTTTAAGATTGTCAACTACGTCAGATCTCAGGGTTTGAAGAGGAAGCCTGTGGCTGCCTCACATAGGGGCCAGAACACAGTGCCACCACCGAAGAGCATGGGGAAAGTCTTTGACAACTGCAGTTTCCTCCTCTGAATCCAGTGCCTCCTGCAGACGTTGCCTCTTAGCCTCAGCCAGAAGCGCTGGGTTTCCACGGCGAGTACCTTGTGCTGCTCTTGTACCCGAAGGCCAGACTGCCAAGAACCAGAAAAAACAGCGCTGGTGTGTCCCGCTGCCTGCGGAGGAGGAGACTTACCACTACTCACTCTTCCGAAATCCAGCTGTAACATCTTGTGAGGCTTGGAAGTGAGGGGTCAGGCTGGGGGTTACCTACCGTCTAGCTAACAGAACGACATTAAGAGGATACCATTAGTCTGTGTGCCTCGTCCTCTTTCTGCAACAGCCAACCACTCCAGTCATAACACGGGTGATCTGTACCAGTTCTGCACCGCACCTCGGTTCCCTTCCTCTAGCTTCACTAAACTTCCAAATGGCTGGGTATTTTTGTGTGCTTATTTATCAGAACTCAGGCTCATTGCCTGTTTGTATTTGTGTATATATGCATGTAAATATATTTTATATATTCATATATATATATTTTATATATATGCACATATGTGTGCATTTAGCGTATGACTAGGAAAAAGAACAACATGTTTATATATGGGGTTACACAATCTGCATTTTGAACCAGAGCAGAGCCACAGTTCTTGAAGCAGTTTTTATCATTTACGCGTGTGTCCAGAATGTGATGGCAAGGCATGGCCAGTTTTGTCTTTCTCACCAAAACCTGTTGATGAAATCAGTCTACCTAATAGTTCTAGTGTTATATTTGGGATATCATTCATGACTGCACTTGATGGAGGAGCTCAGGATCATTTAGATTCAAATCTTGATTCTGTCACTGACTTCTCATAGTGGATTAGAAAAGAGATGTAGTCTCTCCACCTTATTTCCTTACAGACCAGTGAGCAGAACACCAGTGTAAGAATAGTGACAATATTTTTATTCTAACATTCTCTAGTTCATGGGGATCGATACAAAGATGCTTGCATAAAGCATTGAAAACAGGAGACACAGGTTGTTCAGCTGAGCTCTTTTGGGAAGCTGAAAAACATCTAGCAACTGTGAGGATGTGTGTTTTCTCCACAGTTTATCAATACAAATCACTTGTTTCTATTGCCAGTTCTAGTGAACTAGCAAGCTGCCAAGATGCTAATGAGCATACAGTCTGAATAGTAATCCCAACGTCACTGGCCATGATGATTAGGAACATTGCTGAATATAGATGGTGCTATCTTGACTCTTCTCTCTGCCTCCAACTTGAATGAGTCCTACCTCACTTCAAAACATTTGTCATCTTCTTTAACTGAAAAGTTTAGAATGTTTTGTTTTGTTTTTCAATGAAAGCATGCTGCCACTTCTGAAAGCATCCTTATCTAAGACAGACAAATAGCCAAAGATTTGCTTCCACATCCTGAAGTTGCTCAAGGAAGAGCAACGGCATTTTGACTAGAGCAATTCTAATACTGAAGCTAATAAAAGTGGTCATCTTCAGACATGTAGCTTTGAGCCCTTTCATAGTTGTAGTATTGTGGTTATGGTAGTTGGGTTTCTTTCTCTTCCCCATCTCACCAACTCATCTACCACTGCTGTCCCTCATATCAATTTATATAAAAATTTGAGGCATAGACATCCCAAAAGAATTTTGAAAGGCAAGGCACTGAGTCCAGCCAACAAGGACTGAGTTTTTTCTTGTGTGAGAGTTTAATAAAATAATGTTATCAAATACCACTTTCCTATTTCCATCCTTGGAAATAGGATACTGAGGGAATGACCAGGGCCCATTAGCATTGGGTATCTGCTGGGCTAGCAACATTCCACCACCATTTCCATGAGCAGCACGTCGGACTGCCACCCCTTCAGACTGACTGTGTCTATACTCCCTTAGGCTTCAAGAGGAAAAGTTAAGCTTTCTCCAGTGCAATGGTTCCTGCCAAGTCATGCAGTGTTGACAAGCATTAGGAGCCATATATATCTTGTTGTAATCATGAGGCTTAAAAGGATGTTATACAAAAGACGACCTTTTTAAAATAGCAAATAGCTATCTTTGCCCAAGCAAACGTGTAAGAGCATAGCACTACAGAAGACTACCTGTTTCAGCCTTTATAACTGTAGGTCAGGGACTGAAGGATCAGCAGAATAACTATTTCCTCCCTCCTAAATATAGAACAACTATTTCCTCACTCCTAAATTCAACAAGCTACAATTTCTACCCATTGTGCTCCTCTTCATTTGCCACCAGTCTTATGGTGGCAAATAGGAACTCTTAGGAGCTGGTTTCTCCTACCTGCTGCTTCATCTTTATTCAAGCAAATAAGGGTACTAATTTGTAGCCCAGTTTACCAGCAGACTGAAATGAATATTTTATAGATTGGTGTTTGTTTCTATAAATCATTTTCCTATATAGATCTGTTTAGCAAAGATGACAAGTAAATTTAGCAATGTTTTTCACAAAGTTCTCCAAAGATCACAAATACCAGACAAGCATCAGTAATTACAATGGACACTGATATGGGAACTTGAGGCTACTCACCCTGTGTGGTGGCTGCTGCAGGAAAAGGTGACATTTGTCCGTTTGCACTGTACATTTCTTAGGAAAAATAATTTCAGGAGGTTCATTATATGAGGGGGGAAAAACCCCCAAACCCAGAGACCTTCCTACCACCCCTTCATTCTGCTCTTATCATAGGCACTAAATAACAAAGACAAACTTAGATAATACATGATGTTTTGGGAAAGCACAAGATAGAGCAGACTCTGTATGAGAAAATGTATCATACCAGACAGAGCTGTTGTTTGGACTCTGATGCATATTCACCAGCAACTGCTGATCCAATGAAACCTTCATCTACCTCTCCCCAACATAAGCTTTTAAAATCCCACTCAGCATTGAATGGTGGAGGCATCGTGACTGTGCTCTGAATGATTCTGTTTAAAACTAAAAAAGCATTCTGTCCGGAGCAGAAACTTGAAGTTCACTGAGTTTACTGTTTCTTAAGTGGGGGTGTTTATCTCCTTCTCGTAAATAGTTCTTCAATGTTAGCCTCTGCCATGTCTTCAGAGGTCTTGCTTTGCTTGCATTTAATGTGACAGAGGCCAGCACTTCCTATGAAGTTTATAGCACCGTAATATATACTTGTAAACAATCAACTTTAATAAAGAGAAGATAATATTTAGTATTTTCTAAATATTTTCTTCAAGTATTTTATATAATTTAAAAATTCCAAGCCAAATTCTTAAGTGTGGCATCCCTGACTCAACATGAGAGTGAGTTTTAAGCCATCCTCATGGTTCCCTGAATCCTGGGCTGCTGGATTTTTCCTCAGGCACAAAACTAAGTATTAGAATAATGCCAAATCTTGGCTGCTGCTAATAGCCCCTGACAAACCATGGGGATTTATTGCCTTCTGGGGTACATCACTTTTCCTGGCACTGAGATAATTTGGTACAGAGCTCTCCATACTATTTCAGTGCTTTCCAACGTAATTAAAGATTTGGCTGATCATTGAAAACACTCTGTAAAAGGAATGTGAAAAATAACAGTGACCAGGACATTGATACCACATTTTAGCTTGGTAATCTCCAGCTTGCTGCTCATCCCCTTGCATACCTTTCTCACTGACTGTCATTCTAAAAACAGATACTGTTCACAAAAACTTACCATTGTCCCCTAAAACCATGTGCAGGATAAAATTTTCAAAATAAAACCCCTGAAATTTAAAAGAAAAAAAAAAAAAAAAAAAAAAGAGTGTTATTAGTCAGCTGGTAAGCTAGCTTCCCAAGTACCTTTTACTTTGATAGTTAACTAACTTCAACCATGGGTTTTATATCATGAGCGTTTAATGGCTAATGCTTACTTTCAAAAGGAAATAAAACTCTGGTCTGGATTAAGTTCTTATATTTCTGATTTTGGTCCAGCCAAATCATACATCCTCAAAAGCAATATAGACATTTAAGAAAGACTATTTCATTACTCATGAATTACTTCATTACTCTGAATTCTCATACTAACTTATGAAAAAAAATCACTTGTTTGGGAGGGAGCGGTTTTGGAAGAAAAAAACCATCAATGCTAATGCCTAAACCCAAGACTTCTGTGGGTAGTGAATTTTCTCCAGGTGTTGTTACTGTTTGCTAAGCTTCACCAAGCACTACTGATTAGTTATTAAATAAATGTTTTGTTAAGGAAACCAATAAAGCACACAAGTGTCTGTATTTAAATAGTGTTTATCAAGTCTGAATGAAATTCAGCCTTTCAGAAGCTGCCTTATTGCCAGCATAGGTTTATAAATCACTGTCTGGTGCTCTACCAGAAAGGATAGACATTTGAGACACTCCTTGCCCTTAATAGAAATAATGTCAAAGGTGTTCCACTGTTTCCCTTCTGTAGGCCAATGCATGAAGATGGCATGAACAGGGAAATGTCTGCCTTGCAAATAATTTTAAAAATGCACCTATCTTTTCCTCTGCTGCTTTGATCTTTTCCGGAGACAAAATGTAGGTAAAGATTTCAGTAGCTTTTATGTAAGGTTACAAAAATAATGCATTTATACCTGTAGAATTAGAATAATTCTGTAGAATACAACAGCTATACTGCAGAGATTACATCCACCTTAACAAGGTAGATATAACTGAAGGGGCCATAAGAGATGTTGTTTGCTGCCTCAGAACAATGGCATTCTGGCATTCTGCTTTTTGCGAGCTTTATGCAGCGACAGGCAGGAGTGTTGAGTACATTCCTCACGTGAGAGAGACCGGCAGTCCGTGCAGAGAACAAGACCGTCTCGTAGCCTTCTAGGAGCTCTGTGATAAATTCTCCAGTGTCAAGGATACTGGCAGAAATCAGAAACCCTGAAGGAGATAATAGACTGGCCTGTGTGGAGATGAGTAGCAATGTAATCATAGACAACATTTTTGAAAAAGAAAGCAAGCATGTATTTTTAGTGTTATAGTCATTAATAGTGCACGTCTAACTGTATGCCAATACTACAATAGACCTAATGCATGCTAATGGAGCCGTCAGGAAAAGACATGGCACTCTGTCAAAGGAGGACAGCGTTGGATATTGAAAATGCATTTTAAATATTGCATTTAGTATTCAGGCCACCCTCAGAAAAAGATTTATCAGAAAGAGCATCCCAAAGTGGCAATGAAACTGATTAGAACTGCGAAAAGATTTCCATTTAAAGGAGGAAGAAAAATTTAAGTCTTTTTGACTAGTGGTGAGGTAAGTAAAGGGAGACAGGAGGGAATCAGAAATTAAAAGCCCGGCCCAGCTAAGAGTGGAGTCATTGGGAAGCCTTTCATTACCTTCAGCAGAGGTTGGAGCATGCCTTCTGTCAGCTAATCCTGGTTGTTCTTTCATGATGTAGGAAAACAGAAGATGCTAGATAAAATGTACAAGGAAATAACACTTGCCAGCTGCAGCACAGTGTATCTGTTGTAATCCCTACGGCTGGCCACTGGCACAAGGAACCTACAGGAAAACCAGGGTGATACTTCCACATCCCCCAAGAACCAGAGCGGACACAAGCACCGCTCCCAACTAAGAATCACGCACCCAAGTCTTGCAGAGCCAGGAGGAGGTGGTGGTGCTCAGATGTGGCTAACGCTCAGAAGACTACCCCTCAATGCCATCACAGGATAACAAGGGGCAGAGATGACAAAACATCTTCCCAGTCTCCCCTCTTTCCAGAACCAGGGGTTTGCCCAACTCAATTGCTCCTCTGCTGCCACAAAGTATATCCAGGCCCTCTTGTAGATGCTCTGAATTTGGTCAGCTGGTTACATGCTGGAAAATATGTAGAAGACTTATCATGCCTCACCTTCAGCCAGTTAGCAGCTCAAGTTCAACAAGAGACATCTTTAGTATGTACAGAAGATATCCTGTTAATTGTTTTGAAGTGATTTCTCTAGAGGTAGTCTAGAGGTAAAGAAGTTTAAATGCTTGTCCTAAGCATGTGCCTTTTTCTCTATTAAGTTTCCTCTAGTGCTCTACCTGTGATAATTACTGTTTCTAAACTGCTAATTAAGCTTCTGGAGACAGACATGCCTGATTATAGTGAGTTTCAAAACACTAGTGCACTGGGAGCAGGATTTTCTCCTTGAACTGTGCCTGAAGATTAGCACTTCAGGGCTTGTAGACTTAACATAATTTTATCAATCCTATATGCTTTTCAAAACCATCTCTCAACATTTCTGATGATAAGATATGATTTTGCCATCATGTGGTGCTGATATGGAGTTTTCTAAGGAGGATCGCTGTGGCTAGGACCTCAGCTCTAACCTTTTGTTGTTCCTTGCTATGAAGTAGTCTTTCGTTAAAATCTCTAAGAACAAGAAACAGCTGTTGGTCCCAGAAGGCCCTCACCTCACCCCAGCACAACCAGACGATACCACCCTGACATCGTTCTCCCTCTTCTCAGCCTTCTACAAATGCCCCCATGATGCTGGGAGCAGTGGAAAGAGGACAGAGATGTTCTGTTTTGTCAGAGGGACTTTTCAATCGCTTGTCCGAAGGACAGTACTTGGGAAGTAATAATTGGGGCTGGGGGGTGTTGGAGGGGTTCAAAGGACTTGGCCCCTGCTGACAGAAGGAAGTAACAGCTACAGAAGGTCCATAAGCTTGTCACGTGCAAATCAGTACCGAAGGCAAACGTGCTACGCTGGCTTACAACTACCGGGAAATTTTACCCAATGTTTTTGGGAAATACTGAAATGTGACTTGCTGAGAGAGCTATGAAGGGGAGGGGACTGCAAGGGAAGGAATCAACAACAAAAATGGAAGAACAGAAAATAAATACCAATGAAAGGCTTTTCTAAGACAGTCTGGCATGGTGATTGAAGATGATTAATTGAAATTAAAAACCTGGAGATATCAGAGTTTCTGGGAGTTACCTACCAGATCTGAGCCTCCTTTATCTGATAAATTACTTTCCTTTACAACCAATGCTATTTATTGGCAAAACCGTATTTCTTGTTCAGGGACAAACTGTGGCCTGTGACCAGACGAACATGCAGGGAGCAGATGCAATTCCTTTGAAATTAAGTTACCCAGCTGGTCCGAGTTTCACTCTCAGCAGCTAACATGTAACTGAAATTTCCTTTTATACATTTAATTCAGGTTGTTGCATAAACTAAGGTATACACACTGCAGGGTAGTTAAAAACATGAAAAGTTGTTTCTCTTTGTTGACAGTCAGGTTCTGGCATACATTTGAGAAAGCACTCAGCTCTGCCTTGATAAACAAACAACTGGCTTTCAAGTGATTTGGCTTGGTGGTTTGGGGTTTTGCTGTTGTCGTCGGTGTAGAATAGCTAAATCCTTTAAAAAAAAAAAGCACAAAAACCCTTCATTATATGTTTCTGTGTCAGCCTTCCCCTCTCAGCTGCCAGCAGCAGGAAGCCCTTTATGAGCAGAAACACCTGTGGATGTTTCTCATTTTTGTGTGCATACTTCAACCTTTTGGAGGGCATTCCTCCACTCGCAGCTCTTCACGCCAAGCCGGGCCTAACCCTTTTGTTTTTGGAGACCACGGGGTAACTATTTTGTCCTGTGGGACCTCTCGCCCAGGGTTCGTTACGGCGGCGTGAAAGCGGCTATAAAAAATGGCTCTTGAAGGACACTTCAGGCAGAGAACGGTTCTGGCGGGCCCCTGGGAAAACCTTTGAGCACCGAGCGGGGTTTAACCCCGCTTTGCAAACGACCACGAAAAACACCTC
>NW_010553882.1:26424-28067 GCF_000687285.1 Phaethon lepturus | reverse complement strand
TACGTAATGAGCAACGTTGGCAACTGCTCCTGTTGCACTTGTGAGCTACGTACGTAATGAGCAACGTTGGCAACTGCTCCTTCTGTTGCACTTGTGAGCTATATATAGTCACGAAGATATTAAAGAAGTGTGTACTGAAATTTTAATATTGCTTAAACTTTGTGTTTTCTGAAAGGAAAAAGTTCTGAAAGACTGTTTAAAACAAGATTGTGAAACTTTTGGCTCTTCCAAACTGTCAAATCTCGCTGAAGCTTTCTTGAAGAGTTTCCCTTCTGCTTTCTCCAGCTTATCTCCCACAAGAACAGTCTCTCCAGATGATGATAATAATAATCAAATACGCTAATAAACGTACGCACAGTAATTCAATGCCACCTATGCAGAGTTTCCCTTCTGCTTTCTCCAGCTTATCTCCCACAAGAACAGTCTCTCCAGATGATGATAATAATAAACGTACGCACAGTAATTCAATGTCACCTATGCATACACATGCATGTGCTTGCTGGTCTGTGTATGCGCATGGGAGAAGGTCAGCTGAAAGGAGTTGGGCACCCACACGTGCCCGTTCATCAAGCCGATGTTCAGAGTGTGTTAAACAAGCTAAATGGCTGGAAAGCGGCTATCTTGTTCAAAAAAGCCACTTAACGAGGCTTTCAGTGAGGAGGTAACATCTTTAAAAATATTAAGTGCCACTCGAAGCCTGAAAGAGCAACTTTCGAAATAGTTGAAGACCAGCGTCTTTCAGGGGAAGGCTGAGGGTTCTTATGCAATAACCTTACTATCTTTTAATGTTACAATCACTGAACTGATAGGAAAAACGTCTCCTGATCATTTTATACTTAGATCCACTTACTACCTGGTAATACAGCTTGTACTGAAAGGTATTAATTGTTTAAAGCTGTCAGTAGAGGAGAACTGGCTTTATTACACTGAATTAAGCATGTTGGAATAATAGTTTAATATATTCAAATCGCTAGGCAGGCAAGGGTCATGAGCCTTTCTAGCACTTGAACATAGCACTCCTGACTCTCTTCACGTGAACAAAAAGTGTTTTTTAGAAAGATTCGTGCTTGGTAGTGTATGTTTTGCTTGCCTAAGGTATATTAAATGCTAGTTTTCACTGTTACATTTCATTTCCTAATGTATGCGATCGCTTTTCTGGTTCCTTTTAATGTTGACTGCGTTTCAGAGGTAAATGGAATTAATCCCATAGTAAATTCATACATGCACTTAATCCTCTAACTATTAAGCTTTTGTTCTTAGTCTTGGAGACAATTTGTTTGTCGTTGGACTTACGAAGTCTCATGCGTTGAGACCAAGACACGTACCAGTTGTTCTCATCTCATTCTTCCTGAAGCAAATTGTCTATCTCGCTGATTTTCAGTGTTTGTAACAACATATTACAAGCTGTCAGTAATTGACAGCTTCCAAAATAGGGTCATGTCTTGCTTTTCCACTAATGAAATACACCATAAATATGGTATCTTGTATGGTCTGCTTTAACTGGGCAGCGGTGACTGAATCACATGTTTATTCTGATGTTAGTGTTTAATATGTATATGTGCCTTTGGATAGGTTACGTATATCTGACCTGTTGAATAGCCTGAAGATTGCTCAAATTTCTCTCTCTCCACATGGCCTTCCCT
>NW_010553882.1:0-26393 GCF_000687285.1 Phaethon lepturus | reverse complement strand
GGAAGAGAGCTACTTATGCCTCCTATAGCGATAACTGGAGAATGTTTAAGTCAATCATGGGGATGTAGGAATGATTGTATTACCTTGTCTTAGAAAAGTCACCCTGTGTTATCTGAGCATGCTTTTAGCCTGAGAAATGGTGAGTAAATCGATTCAGCTTAGATTTCTTTTCTCCTGGGCTAAGCTAATCGGAATCACCTTACATTGCTTACGAGTAGGGGCAGGAATGAGGACGGCTTGACGTGTACAACGTTGTGAGAAGTTGGGGTTGCCTGTTTGAGCCGTAGGAGCTGCACTGAGGTGGATTAAGCTCAGAAAAATTATTTTTGCTAGTGACTGCGTTATGATTCATTTCAGAGAAGTACCGTAGTTCTGAAATGAGTCGCCTTTCCCCCTTTACCACGCACTGGTGTGGTTTGCACGGCGGTGCTGGGACAGGTGAACGGGATTCCTTTCGGAGAAAATGCAACTCTTCTCCGTGAGTCTGCCAAAATATACGTTAAGCCATCAGTAACGGTCCAAACCGATGACTGGCCTTTGGGTAGCTTTGAAACACGTGTTGGCTCTAAGGAGTCGCAGTAAATCTAATTTGAAGTCAAGTCCCTCATCTGCTTGTGGAACACGTTTATTTACACTAACTGCATCAATCTAGAGATCCATCCTCTTGAGCAATTTCTTTATACGAAAGTGTAATTAGATAATATAATAATTACACTATTTCCTTTTTAGTGTATGAGGTGATAAAGCAAGACAGGAATGAAATATTTCAAATTTTTATATTATGTGCTTGTGTGCAAACATTACCTCTTGCACAGATGCACAAAAAGAATTTCTTCCCCTGTGGTTGGCAATGTCTGTTTTACCAAGTAAGAAGGCACAACGGAAGCAAGTCTGGAGAGCAAGAGCATCAAAACCCCAGCGTGTGCAATGGCTGGATTTGAGGGCTTTTTCTTCCTGCTAGCTCTGATCCGCTCCAGTGAATTGAAACGCCCTTAGCAGGGGGAGTGTGTTAGGCGAGTCCTGCAGTACATCTTCCAGTTTCACTGGTGTGCTCCAGGACTTCTCCGTGGTGTCAGTCAAAACACAGTAAGTGAGAACAGTTGGGATGTCCAGAGGCACACGCTTTGGGAACTAAAGTCCTAATGCAGACACATATGCTCATGTGCCAAACAACGTTTAACTAGAAGCAGGTTTGTCTTTTCAGGTGAGAGATGAAAGTATGGGTTGTTGATGCTATGTTTATGAAAGCCCATAATGTTTTTATTAAGTTAATTTATACTTCCTGTTTGTTTTTTTTTTTTTCCCCAGCAGAATATTCACGTGTCCTTTGAAATTAATTCCTCTGCTCATCATTAAAATCAGTGGAGATGCCATTTAAGTGGACATCCAAGAGCTATGCTTGTAAGAAAAGTTCTAGCTCTTCCCTGAGTGTTTGAGGGCAGCATCAGTGCCATGTTTGTGCATCAGTGCCATGTTTGTCCATCCGTGTTGCCCTTAGGTTGTGTCCTTCTGGCTTCCTTAGGAGGATGAAGGTACATTGGTAGAAGGTAGCTATAGGTAGATGGCATTGGTAGAAAGAACTATACCTTCACCATCTCCCTCTGCATTCTCCAGTTTTTTCTCTCAACGATTGCATCTTTAACTAGTTTATCCTTTCTATTTCACTTTATTGAGCCAAGTTTGCAAAACAAAACTTGTGATTCTTGCACTGTATACGTTTAATTCCTAATCTCTTTCAATTTAGGATTGTATGAACCGGGCCAGAAAAACAAGGCACAGTATTTGGAAAAGTTACTTGAAAATGGTTAACGCCTTAAATACTTTTTCATCTGATAGTAGGCAGAATGTGTTGAAGAGATTCAGTAATTAAGTCAAATCAGTTGCTGTGCTTCACATGCAGAAGAGTAGCTTGGCACCAGTGCAGCAGAGCTGCCCTCTTGCATTTTTGTAGCAGTTGTTCCAACATCACTGCGTCAAAATAACTTAGTGCTGCTGTTCAGCCTTCTCTAATCACCTTGCTTAGATCCAGACATCTGAAAGAGCATGGGGAAAAACTAATTTAGCCCAAAGACTGAAAAACAAAACAAAATAATTAAAAATTGGAGACAGTTCTGCTCTGTCTCTCTGGGATGGGGCCTCTGGTAGGCAGCTCAGGGTGTCTGAAAGGTTTGTGTGCTCTGGTTCTGTCTTGTGCCGCTTACATGGCAGTCCTCCGCCGTGGGACGCGGCCAAGACTTCTCTTGTCCGCGGAGCTCCTTCTGTGGCCGAAGGAGCGAGTGTTCCCTCTCTGAGGTATGCCGTTGTTTCCGAGAGCCTCCTCGCCTTGGCAACCTGAGCGGCAAAGGTTTTTCATGACAGTTGGTGGCAAAATGCCCGTTGAGTTTAATGTTGGAGCTCCTTTCTCATAGTGTTGATTGTTTGCATGAGTCTCTTTTTCTGTGATTATGTAAAATATGTGCAAATGTTTGCAATAGATGATTAAATGTGTACTACACGAACTTTTGGGACATTATTGCTTGCTATTGCTGCAGCAAAACGCTGGGATGTGTATAAAAGGCCACAATAATTCTTAAAATAATTCAAGTTTTCATGAATTAAGAGACTTATACTTGTGAAATTAAAGACAACTAATATCTCTGTAGACTCCTGGCTTTTTTCAGAGAAAACCAGTAAGTGGCCAAGCGTGTTTTGGGTATAGAAGTATTTTGTGCAGAGTTTAAATGAGACCATTTACCTATGGAATGAGATACAGGCAGGTCACTTGTCTTTTCACTTGTATATATTTTAAATTACAAGGTAGCTAGGTTGATAGTGATGCATTTTCCTGTTGTTACTGCTGTATAACCTGAGCTGACAGCTCCCCTTAACAACTGGACATAACAGTCCTGTTGGGGTGACTGCTACCTGCCTGTGCTGCATCCTTCTGTTCAGCTGGCATTGTGCCCACCTAGAAATTGCTCGATAAAGATTGAGTAAAATAAATGGGCATGTAGTGATCTTAAAATCTCTACCAACTACCTTCCTTATTTTACCTTCCAACATTTACTGTTGTTTGTTGGCTCAATAATATTATCTGTATAGTTAAAGTTAGGGGAAAAAAAAACTAGTGGCCTTTTCTCAGGTATCGAGAAGCGTGATCAAGCTAATTTTCAAATAGATGAGTAAAGTGAAGGAATAATATGCAAATTTTGATCTGAACATGAAATTTAATGGTGGCATAGCTAGAAACAGTCATTTATGAACTGATAATTCAGGTAGAGGGGGAAAAAATAACTGAGTTTTGAGAATGTCACATGAACTGTGATTACAGGTCTTGCTGAGTCTTTAAGAAAACACCAAACCAAACCCAAAAAACTCTTAATTCCTTTTGGCTTCAGTAAATATTGTGTGGGGTGTAAATGCATATTTCTGGTGCAAAGCCATGGGTAATGCTGTATATTGCAGAATATTTTGGTAAAAGTGTGACCACTGGTGCTATTTTCTGGCACTTGGTATAGGTGTTTGTAAAACCTGGGTTTGGAAGGTTTTTCCCTTTTCTGTTTCTAGTTTGAGATTTTGATGGAAAAAGACTCATGACCGGACGCGCTTTTGCCAGGTACATCTGAGCAAGATTAGTTGGCTTTTACTCAAAGAGAGCATAAGGACAAGAGCGATTCAGCACAGCTGGGGATGGGAATGGGAAGCCAAAGCCTGGAAATAGCCATTACCCGCGTCCTGGCAGGCGAGAGCGTGAATCAGATGACTCCCAGGCAGGGTGGGAGGGTGCTGCAGCATCTTTGTTGCATGACATTGGAGAAACCTTGATCTGATCTAATTTCCTTTGCCGAAGCGTGGTTTATTAAAAGTAGGGTTGTGTGGGGTTTTTTGGTGTTTTTTTTTTTTTTTTTGTACTTTTGTATTGCAGTTTCTTGTGATAGAAAAGTCCTGTGATTGAAATGAAGTAACTTTAGTCTGTATCCGGAATACATCTGTTTGATATTCAGTTTGAAAAACAAAAAAAGGGTGGGGGGTGGTGGTGGAGGAGGTAACTAGAGGAAAACTAATTAAGTTTGTTGCTTTGTATGTTTTTGATGATCTTACTTTGGAAAAATTGTATAATAAATACTCTTCCCTGCTGCTGTCTTTTCTCCTGCTCTCTATTTCATTTCAAAGATGCAAGTATTTTATGAGAGGAGATTTTTTTTTTAAATTTTTCTTTTAATACTTTGAGATAATTCTGAATATTCATCTTTTCTGCCAATTGACTGGACTCTAATCTTCTTGAATACAAGTTTTGATTAGGGCATACAAATACATGAAAGGCACAGGACATATTTAAGCAACAGACCCCAGCTTGACTTTCTTTGCATCTTCCCCTCTTACAAATACCAGGCACTTATTTGAGAGAATGGCAATTCCCAGTTTAGATCAGCAGCTCCAGGTACATACTCTGCAGCCTGACGCCTGGGGTTTCGGCAGCAAGTGTGGCGAAGGAGACAGAGATTCCTCTTGCTCTGTGAAGTGCTGTTAAATACTGGTCTCCTTTTGGCCTCATGGAAGAGCAATAGAGTACAGAAGCAGGAGGTTCAATAATAAAAACAAACGTGGAGGAATTTGCCATTTTCCAGGATGATTTAAAAGCTGCAAAGCTGTGATAAAATCCTCATTATTGTACTTTGGGTCTGAACTGTGGTTTCACTGTTTGTTAGAGTCGAAAGGGAAAATGTTCTTGTTCCCTACCAGTTTGGTCCCAAACCCTTGCCACGTCTCCAGCCCAGGTGCTCACATCTGTAGTCCCATGGGAACACAGGTCTCAGTGGTTTTTAGGGGTAGGAGAACAAAAAGTAATAATAATAAAAAACCAAAACACACCTCCACCCAGAAAAAAAAAAAACAAACAAGAAAAAAGCCCGAACAACCAAAACCCAACAGGATGCTCCATTATGTGGTATAAGATGTTTACATCGCAAAGAAGTGAGAAGCGTGAGAGCTCATCAGCTCATGTATTCTTGTCTGGTTGGGCTGGAGAAGTGGAGAATTTTCCTTTTTCTCTGTGAGTGCAGGGAGGCTTGTCTGAGTGTGAGCCCTGCTCTCCCCTTCTGCCGGGGACTCTCTCTTGGTTTAGCCAGTTCTGCTGTTCACAGGTCACTCCTGTGGCCTTGTTTGTTTGGTTTTGCCTTTCCTTTTGCTTTAAGTGTATGCTTCTAATTCAAAATCTGCTCCTGGAGTTTAGGACGTGTAGCATTTATGTAAGTTAGTTTAGAATTTTAGCACTTTCTTTTTTTCCCCTCCCCCAAGATCCCTCAGAAATCGTAAGAAGGATAGTTTACTTATCTAGAGCTTTTCCATGCACAGTAATTTAGTCAAGAAGGTCGTCACTTTGCGCCTATTCAAAAATTTGGTTTTGCAACTTTTGACATCAAATATTCCCTTGGAAATTAGCCGAATAAGAGAAATATAGATAAAATTGAAATGATTTTGTGGAGGTCTACTAAGGATGGAAGAGTTTAACTGTTAATTATTGTTAAGATAATAGTGAATATTTTACATTTATAATACCTATTGACAATTTACAAAGAAGTCGACCTGGAAGTAAGGTAATGTTAGAAGTCTACTTAGCAAGTTTAAAGTAAGTATTCCAGCAAACCTGCTGTGTGAGCATGGTACTACTCATCTGCAATACAGGACTTCAAAATGATGCTTGTGTTTTACATTCCTGTCTTTTATGACTAAATAATTAACGCGTAGACACAGTGCACCTTGTACGAAGACTCCTGTAGAGAATCACTAACCATTCCGGTTGGACTACATATGTAGGCTTTGTCTTTGAGTGTCGATGTGCTGATTCAAGTGCAGTTTCTCTGGAGCACAGTGGGGATGAGTACTGGACTGGATGATGCACATTTGCAGTCCAAGAGAAGATAGGTATTAGTCAACTTCGGGTAAATAAACAGAAAACAGAATTTTGCTGTTGGGTGGAGTATGGCATAGTTGTGTCTGTCTAGTTTATGTGCCCTTCCTTTGAGTTTGCTGCCCAACTTGTAATAAGATTTGGATGTAGCACAGATCTCACCCTTTATTAGATGTGAAAGGGTAGCTTTGGCCAATAGACTTTACACTGAATCACACACAGCCTGTCTGTGTTAGCGTTAAACCAGAGCTGCTGTTGTCTGTCCTGCCAACAGCACGAATCCAGCATAAAATCCATTTCACATGTGTCTTTGTATCTGGCCTAACCCAGGCTTGAGCTCCAGCAGCTATCTGGTAGCATGCAAACTCAGCATCCATGAACGTGTGTGAGCGTAACCTTGAGTGTCTGCTTTGCATGGGATCTGCGGTGCCGTCCTTGGTTTACAGAATGTGCAAGGGAATAAAGTAGAGGGTTGATTTCTGAGAAGCAGAGGAAGGTTGGAAATATGAACTTTGTCCTTGAGGGCTCTTGAGGGCCCCATGAACTGTAGTTCACGTTCATCTGTACTATAGCCAACTATCCAGTGTGGGGCAACCATAAGAGGTGTGGGTCTTTTCTGGGAGGTGGGAAAGATTTTTGTGTTGATTATGAGATCCATAGTTACTCTGATTTTATACCTGTATCTTACATGCTTTCAATTTTAATAATTTTTGCAGGTTTTACCAATGAGTTCTTATGAAGGCTTTAAGTACTGTGAAACTGTTGGATTAGAGACACGTGTAATGGAAAATAATCAGTATTAGTATTAGCTAGTGAGATAAGATGGGGCAGGTGAAAATGGATCAGAGGAGTTGACTATGTCAACAGTCATCAGCAAGTTGGGGTCTTAAAAGAAAACCTACAACCATTTGTATATTTTTTGGGTCATTGTTACTGTTCCATTGGAATTGGAAAGGGACACTGTATTCGTTAGGGCTGTTGAAAAGGGGAATTAAAAAGGGTTAGTCTGCCACACCGGTTAGTTTTACAGAGAAGAGAGTGGAGATGCAGGAAAGGGCTGGCTGTGACCTGGCAAAGGATTAAGTATAGTTGCAGCACCTTAAGGGAGAAGGGAGGTAGAGGTCTGCTCGGAGGTTGAGCTGGAGAGAGGAAACCACACCTGAGAATAGCCCCGGCGGCTTGGCTGGCTGATATTAATGTGGCATAGTACCATGGGCTCACTGTTTAATTCCCGAGGAATTCAAATTCTGCTGTATTTTTGTGGTTTGTCCAGCTGTTTCTAATATCAAATTTTGTTGTTGTTGACACCATAATTTGGAGCAGCCTAGACTGATTATTGTATAGTATGGTTTAGTACATTTGATTTAGTTTATTATTTAAAGTTTAGTATATTTGATTTAGTCTCTTACTTAAAGTGGAAGCCGACATGCCCAAGGCGGGGCAGTTCTGCAGGAGGCTCTCAGTTCCTAGCCCGGCATGGGCTCGGGCGTCTGTTCCTGCAGGTGTGGGGTATCGCCTCACCTCTGTGACTGACGAAGGAGTTTTGGGCTTCGCCTCAAACCCATGTACTCTCTGGTGTTTACTTGTTCCCCTGAACTTCCTACTTTCAACCTTTTTTCTTCCATTGTGTAAGTTGGCTTTTCCCAAAGCCTTGGTGTGAGGGGACGGGTGGGGAGGCAGAGCCGGCTACGGACCCAGCTGCCAAACCAGAGCTAAAATGGATGAACGGTAGAATTGGGAAAGAAAAAAACCGGCATGTTCGGGTGATTCTCTTACTTTTCCAGTCCGGGGGGAATCCGACTTGTAACGATCTTCAGTAAGCACACTGTTCCCTGCTAGGTGTGTGGAGAGTTCAAGGAAAACACAGAAGACCGAAGGACCACGAGGAAAGCACGCAGCAGGACCGTTGTCTCCGCGTAAGGCCCGTACTCGTGTCTGTCACAGCGCGCGCCACAGCGGGGCAGCAGTTCGCAAGCGTGGGTCGCCTGAGCTCCGGCCTGGTGTCGCGGCTGTTGGGGATCTGGCCTTCTCGAGGAGGCCTGCGCTTGGTTTTGGGGGCTTCTGTGTGGCTGCTGTGGAGGCGAACGCAGTTGGATGCGTCTGCGGCTCTGGGTCGAGTAGCCGTCGCTAACTGCTCGGGCTGGCGCGGGGGAAGAGGGGTAAGGGAGGAACGTGTTACCAGCTCATGCTCCTGTCAGCACCTCTGTCTCCGGTGTTCTCACGTTCTGAAAAGCATTTTGTGAGTGTGCACGTAGTGCTGGGCCGGGCCCATCGTGTTGAGAAGGCAGTTTCATACGTACATAGGTAAAGTTTTGATTTTTGTACGTGCGTGTTGCGTGTGCGGCAAGGAGCCGGTACAAAGCCTGGCCTGGTGGAACTGAAGCATCTGGCTATAACATTATTGATAAAAATGTAGTGCAAGCATGCAAGGAATGTAGTAATATAGGTAAGCTTAATTAATCTCTGTATGTCTTGATAAGAGGCTCACCTTTGTAATACACATCTTGGATTTTTTTCGAGATGGAAGTCCTTTTGAACTGCAGCTTGTATGTCTGTCTGAGAAAACCTGTATATTAGACTGGCATATAAATAGATTTTGGTCTCAAAATACTGAGAATGTATAGTGCTTTTACCAGGCTTCGTGCTGAAGAAGGAATAATGGTTATACTGAAGTCATTTAAAAAAACACTCACTTCAGTAGGGTTACTATTTTATCTAAAAGTCTGTAATATAATTGGCTACTAGTGGGTGGGTGATGCAACTACTTCTATGTTGTTAATGTTAATGATGTCTATTAAAAATTGTGTAAATATTATGTCATCCTTTAAGTGACTGATGAAAACCTTGTAATAAGTAGGGATGAATTATCCAGTTCTGGTTTGGTTTTTCTTCCTGAAGAAACTATGACGAGAACTGAAGTGTGGTTTTTCAGTCTGGTGGCTATTGATTGTTGGCTATGGATTGTCGTTCGTCTATAGGTGCTCTGTGTGTGCTTGTGCATGCATAAAATATATGCAGGTGTGTATATATTCAAATGTATGTTTTTAAATATGTACAGCTTTCGTGCTCAACTTTTATCATTCAGCTCCGTAGTTAAGGCACGTGTAGCTGAACTAATTTTACACAAAAATATGCATTTTTGTAGGCCTACCTACAGAGCAACCTGCTTTATTTTGTATGTGTTAAGTCCTTAAAAAATACGTTATAACAACGCCAGGAGGAAATCTTCCTCACTGCTTTAAAACCAGGATTATCAGTAAACTACAGTTACGTCCAAATGGGCAAGGTATTTATTCTTCCTGCTAAATACAACTTTTTTTTTACTGATGAGAAGGAATATGACTGAAAAATGTGTCTGCCCATACAAAGATTCTACAACATAAAAAAAAAAAAATTAATTTTCTTCTGCCTTAAGTCTTAAATGGTGACCTACAGGCTGTCTGTTGAATGGGGGCATAGAAATAGTCTGTGTGCTGCATGATGTTTTTCCTTTTGAGTTTTATCTGTTGGAAGTGGGGCTGTGTGTGAAGGGTCTGGGGCTAATGTGTTTTTTCAGGAGTGGTAGAGATTAGTGAGGGAAGGATGAAGAGGTGCATGGATGGCTTAATGTTGTTTTTAAAAGTACTGACTTGTGACGGGAAAGCCTTTTGTTTCCCTAATTGTTTTCATTGTCTGTGTGGAGATTCCCCAGCAGCAGGTGGGAAGCACCAAATAATGAACACACCCTCGTCGAAATAAATTTACAGGTGGTTGTTACTGAGCATGGCTCTGGCTGATGCCTTCCACCCAGCTCCTGCCGCACGCCCTCGCTGAGTGCCTGGGCACTGGAGCATCCTGTAGGAACTTCAGATGTGCAGAGAGGTGTTTCCAAGTGCAGCTGTTTCTGATACCAAAGCAAAGGCTACTATTCAAATCCGTGAAAGAGTATTCTTCCTAAACGTCCATCTGTTGTGTGCATTACCCTAAATGTCTTCCAAGTAAGTCCAAAGTTCCAGCGAGTTCCTCTGCAAACTCCCTTAATTTTTTTGACAGTTTTATCAGAGGATCTTCGCTGTTTATTTTTGAAATGCAATGGCTGTTGCCACTGATGTTTTTATTTTTGGTTTTTTCCTTTTAACAAGGTTATCAGTTCTGTGTCTGGAGCTCTCCGGGTGTTTTCATAGCTGTCTTCCTACAGCGTAGTTCAGTAGACAGCGGCACCTCTATGGTGATAGGCAGTCAGGTTTTTTTTCCCCCTCCACTAGATTATTAGGTTTGTGTGTCTTAGGTTTAACTATTTTGCCAAGCAAACTCTCCAGGATTCTGTGCATAGTGAAGTATGTGTATATATAATAATATACTAAATATTGCTGATTCAGAAAAAGATGTCAGTCTGCTGTATTTTTAGATGAAGCTTCTTAAGAAAAAAATCATCTCAAAACCATGTTCACAATATTTTTCCCAGCATTCTTCCTCCTAATTTTAGGAGGCAGTTTCTTTTATATGCCCTTTCCCAGGCTCTCATGTTACTTCGCACAAACCATTTAATTTCTGTAGGAGGGAGAACAGACACTCTAAAACCTCCCAGGGTGGTTTTTCCGCCTGGATTTCAGGTTATCGGTCACAAACTCTCAGATTCACCTCTGAGCAATTCAAAACCAATCTCAAAACATGTATCCAGGCTTTCCAAGAACATTCCAATCTGCCCCATGGAAAAGCAGGTGGTTCAACATCATTGTCCTCCAGGGAAAGATTTCTGCCCACGCAATCCTGGTCCGTGTCTTCTGCGAATTCCTGGCAACCCTTGCACCCTATCAAAGCTGATGGGCACCTTTAGAAGGTGTAGGATGCTCCTTAACAGCAGTGAGTTGATGATGCGCGCACATCTTTAACGGGGAAGTTTTCTTCTGTAACGCTCTTACGTTTCGTTAGAAACTTTGGGTAATCTGAAACGCAGAAATACGCTCCCTGAGGTAAGTGGTGAGCTTGCGACCTTTGTATCGCTTTGTATGCAGCCTTACCTATTCCAGCCACGTTAACAGGCTTTCAGGGCTGTACACCTCTGAATTTGAACTGCATTTGAAAATCTTAATAAATTGGGCTCGTGAGTAAGTGAGGACAAATTCTAGGACTTGGGAGTTGGGTAGTATTTACTTATTTTGAAGTTAGATTCAGTAGCGTTACTACTATGACTTTTGCTCAGGGCAAAATTATTACTGTTCTATACAACTTCCAAAATGTAGGGATCTGTTAACGTGAGTGTATTATATGGGTAGTCCCTTGTTCATTTTTACTTATTTATTTTCAAGGAAGCGTTTCCTGGACTTTGCTGTTTTACTGGCCGTCTTTAAAACACGTTGCATCACTCAAACTTCAGCGAGTTTGAATAACTACCTAGTTTTAAGTTAAATAATAAATGTTACATATATTTACTCGTGTAAACGCCTATCTGGTAACTAAGCAGAAGTTAGGAGCAGTAAGAGGCACTCCGGGAATGTCTTCTGTTGTGCGTGGCTCTCAAGCTCGTGTTGTAGAGGCACCTCCTTGGTCTTTGCTGCTGAAGAAGCTGCCTTGCTCTGGGCTTCTGTGTCTCACCTGAGGGGTGTGCTACACAGGGATCCGAGGCAGCTGGGCCAAAACCCGCGGAGGATAAACGCTGCTTCTGAGAGCAGGGAGTTTCCTGAGGCCTGTGAGATGTGACAGTGTTCTGCTTCGCTGATAAATTGCGGTGTAGCAGGAAGGATGCTACGATGAGTATTGATTTCTTTTGTGCATAGAACTCATTTTGCTACAGCTTGTGAATTGCCTTCATGAGCTGACAATCCATTAAGGATCACTTTGTGTGTCTCTTCCTTCATTATTGCTTCTTTTACTGCTTTCTGCTTTACTGCCTTTAAAGTACATTGTCAAGGCAAAAATAAAATAGGTAAAGGAGAAACTCTAATAGGAGCAAAGCAATTTGGTTCTTGGTAAATTACTTTATTGCAAAAAATATTTTACTAGGATACTATCTACAAAGACAATTTCAAGGAGCTAAACATATTGTATTGATATTATTTTATAGTAGGGCAACTCACCTAATGATTGTAATTTTGTGTCACAAAATAGACCTTTTATTGTAAGATTTTTTTTTTTTTGAAGTCTGGAGACCTAAAATTCCAGTTTTATGTGGACATAATCTAGTCTTGTCCGTTCTACGTGGCCAGTCAGTGCCTCACATTCTGAATATGTGCCAATAATACCTTCACAGGTGCAATGTTTGGGTTTGTTCATATCCAGGGTTATTTCTTATTCTGAGTAAGCAAGGAACTACTATTTATCTATATTAATTTGTTTGCTTTTTCAAAAAAGTAGACAAGGTCTGTGACATAAGTGCATTAGTAATAAAAGTGTAGGTTTTTTGCAAGAAGACTTAGTATTTTCCTTAATCACATGATTGCATTGATGAGGTTTGGACATTTCTGTTGTCGGAAGGGTTGGAATTAAAAATTTCTAGGTAAGGCTATCAATTAGAGGAGTAGCCGCTTAAGAGGACCACTGTGTTCCATTATGGAAGACAGGGTGTTATTTTTGTCACCAGGAAAACTTTTAAAACTTGTAATAACTTCCCACATGTCTTTGTTTCGTATCCTTTTCATGTCATTTTGTTTGGTATTAGGCAAGTCTTACCCTGCCACAAGTCTCCTTCTGTTACCAATCTCTTAATGTCAGGGTACTGACTGTCGGAATAGTGTTTTGTGATGTAATGGTAGAGAGCTCTCCTAAAGAGCTGGAGCGCATTTCTAGGACATAGACATTGCTCTTCAAAACTGCTTTAAAAAATCCAACTAAAATGCCCTGTGGCACCAGCTATTAAAATTTAGCTTAATGTAGTTAGTCTCCCAAGCAGAGTGGCTTTCACGTTGTGAGATTTTTCTTCTTTTCCCTTTTCTTTCCCCCAACTTGGGCACTTGTGTGAAGATCTGATTCCTCCAACTTGTGCAGCTTCTGGCAGGAGCCTCTGGCTCTGTTGCTGCCAGAAGTTCTCTGGTAGACGGTGACCTCATTAATCGAATCTCCTGTCTCTGTGCAGCAGTGCTTAGCTACTTCTACCCGAGAATGACTCTACATTAAGCAAAGTTGTTTTGTAGAAGTGGTTGCCCAGACTTGATAACTTGCTTTTTCCCCCTGCCGTCTCGTCTTCCTCAGTTTAATGATTTTAGCATTGGCTGACCTATAGTATTACCTTCCCATGTTTATATTCCACTGCCTCTGATCAGTGACCTGAGGAGTAATGTTCTAGTTGCTATTTATTTTTGAAAGTACTAATAATAGAGGTCATTAAACACCTTGTGGAAGCTTTACTGTTTCTTGGTTTCTTTTGGAAGACCATGGCAAGGGTACAGAAGTAAAATGAGTGTCTTTTTTCTTTAAAACACATGGTGCCATGGAGTGCACTACCATGCCTTCAGGCCCGTCTCAAGAGTGGAGAAAAGATGAATTGGATAAGGCTGATCAGTTCCAAGGTGAAATTTTCTGCAGCGGACTTAAATCTGTCTTTCCAGTTACGTGGTATAGATGAACTTGGGATTATTAGTAGACGTAGAAGTGAATAAATTTGGTAACTCTGGTCCAAAGTTTTAGTTTGGTGAATTAGTTATATCGCAATTGTTTTCCCAACTTCTTTACTAAACTCTTTTTTGTTGTAAACCATGCTATTCTCCTGATGGGTTTACTGATGGTGACTACTGGACTATGGAAGTGGCTATAAGTATTCGTGTGGATCCTTTTGAAAATACATATTTTTAAAAAATATGTGGAAGAGGAGACAATCTCAGAGCTTGGATACTCTGCATAAACTCAGCAGCATATTTTTTTTATATATTTTCATTGACCTGACTTCATTTTTTGTTCTTAATAACAACTTTTTTTTTCCTTGTTTTGGTTTAGTTTTTAATGGGGAGGGCTTTTTATTTGTTTTGGAGTTGTGTGGTTTTGTGTTGGTTTTTTTTTGGGGGGGAGGGGGTTTGGCTTTTATTAGTGTGTACTACAGCATTCACTTTTTTTATTTGTTTAGGGTCAAATCCTTGGCAATGTACATGGAGCATCAAGAGACACAGAAATAAGAGGTTTGTGCCATTTCTGCATACCATTAGAGTGTCAGGGGGGCTGGAAGTACCTGTTCCATGCTCAGGCCCTAGGACAGCAGACACCTTATAAATCTGTTCTTACTCTTTATGGTGGTTGCTCAAGCATTCACATGGGGAGCTGGGATTAACGTGGTCTGTAATTGGCTTGAAATCCTCTTTGAGACTTCAGTGAAGGATGGTTATGAAGCAGCCGCTCGTTCTCTTTCTTTATCTGTCTTTGTCAGCCCTAAAGCTCTCTGGTGTTCTACCCTGATGTACTGGATGGTGGGGACCAAACTGTGGTCAGTTCTGCAGCATCGTCATTAAGAGGACAGAGGTTTTGAAGTCAGTTTTCATCTTTGTTTTTCAGCTGGTGTGTGTTAAATATAATATTATGTGCTGTATAAGTATACATATGTCTTTTGCAACGCCTCAGCAATGAATCATTTGGTGAATGAATTTTGGCTTTGGGGAACTGCATAATCTCAATACTTGTATTGGAGGTTTTACCCTGTGAGCCAAATGAAGTGTTAAATCCCAGGTTTCCTGCTAAAGGCATTAATCAGCAATGGGTAGATGGAAAGACTGGTTTTTGGTTTAAAACATGGGATGAGATAGTTTGAATTTTATGCACAATAGTACACAGCTGTCCTAATTAAAAAAGAAGATAAGAACTGTAAGCTCAACCTGTGAGTACAAAAACGCTACAGTGTGCATAACACAAAAAAAAAGAAGAAAATCTGTGGAGGAACGTGCTTTGCAAAATGCTCAGGAAAACTTAGCAGTCCGGCTTAGTTTTACCAAGTGTCGTGGTTTAGCCCCAGCCGGCAACTAAGCCCCACGCAGCTGCTCGCCCACTTCCCCACGGTGGGACTAGAAGGGTAAAAGTGAGAAAACTGGTGGGCTGAGATAAAGACAGTTTAACAGGGAAGGCAAAAGCCGCGCACACAAGCAAAGCAAAACAAGGAATCCATTCCCCACTCCCCGTGGGCAGGCAGGAGTTCGGCCATCTCCAGGGAAACAGGGCTCTGTCACATGTAATGGTTTCTTGGGAAGACGGGCGCCATCACTCTCAAGGTCTCTCCACCCTGTCCTTGTTCTTCGTCCCAGCTTTATATACTGAGCATGACATCATATGGTAGGGATTATCTCTTTGGCCAGCCTGGGTCAGCTGTCCTGGCTATGTCCCCTCCCAGGTTCCCGTGCACCCCCAGCCTTCTCACTGGCAGGCCAGCACAAGAAGCTGGACTGTCCTTGACTACTTAGCAACAACCCAAAACATCAGCACGTTATTGACATTTTCTCATCCCAAATCCGAAACACAGCCTCACGCTAGCTTCTGTGAAGAAAATTAAATCTACCCTGGCTGAAACCAGGACACCGAGATACTTGGTTTAAGAAAACCAGTAGTCTTGTATTTCGTCACAATTCATGAAAGCTTTGTCAATAAAAAGGCAAGCTGGACTTTGTGAGGCTTTTCTATAGGCGCTTACAAGCCACACCCAAAAGTTGGTGGAGCAGTGGTGGCAGGAGTGGGAAAAATGTCTTTGATTTTAAATGAAAGATGATTGTATCTTTTTTACCTGTGTTTTTTCATACTATATCGCTTGTCACACACAAAAAAATCTTCCCACCCATTCATTTTCCATTTTTACTCACGTGCTAGGTACTAACGTTTCCTTCTCTGCTTGTAGCAGAAATTATTTTAGTATGCAAAACATTAGTACACTATCAATTTAGTTCAGCAGTACCGCTGGGTTTCTCGTGATGCCGACATTGTTGATTTTTAGACCAGTGCCTCAGAAAATAGTCCCTTATTTTCATAGATTCTGTGATGGTTTATGATATAGATGATTCAATCTAGTAACTCCTGGAACTCTTACGTCAGTTCTTGTGCATCCACCATGCATTAGTTTAATAGTTTCTCTTAGAAAGAATTAAAAAAATTAATCTTTAGAAGTGTTTTTTTCCACAAAGTGGTTTATATCCCAATTTATATTGTTGCCAGATATTAGTTTTCAAGGATTATGCAAAGAGAACAAATAAAGAATGAAGTATCTGATTTTTTTAATTTTTTTTTCCCCCTTATAGACATTAAAGCTCCTGTAAGTTTTGGAATGCCCGTTTTTGTTTTTAATATGCCTTTGGCTAGAGAAAAATCAGTGCTGGAAGACAAAAGAAAATAGTTTTAGTACCACGCTTGGACAAAGTTTATCTGCTTTTGCTTTTTTATTTATTGGAAATCTTTCTGAATGTTAGCTAGTCCTTACATGTTCTAGGAGGCTCTTTTTAAGTTGGGAAAAAATTCATGCTTGAGCATGCCAATGAGTTGAACATGCAAAACTACTACGTGTGGTATTTTGTGACAACTGTGAAAAGAGTTGAGAGACTCAAGACACAGTTTGTTCTGTACAAAACTAAACCCAATACCAAGCAGTGACTTTCCTCAGGCTGAGCTTTATATGCAAGGCAGCTAAGAGGTAATATGGGCTTGAACAGCACAGAATTCCCATCACAAAACAAAGAATGGTATCTTAGAAGGAAGAAAAGAGGAGGAACAGTGCATAGAAAGGAAGCGGAGAAATCATATGAAATGACTTTTGTAAGGGGAACAGTATTAATTTTCCTCCAATTTTAATGAAAAGAATATGGCAGTAAGATGTTTGCAAGGTGAGCCAGTTAATGCGTGTCATTGCGTCAACTTGGTTGTTGATTAACTACTTACCCATTAGTTTGATCTGAATTTAATTTAGTTTGCCTTGAATTCAGGTTTCTTCTTACAGTAATAAGCTGATCGTCTTCTTTCATTTTTATACACTAGTAATTTAAAATACTCTGAAGTGCAAGTTGTTGCTTTAGTGTCACAATGCTTGAGAAAGAATGTGAAAAATGCGTAACTAAGAAAAACTTGAAATAATATGAAAACAATGAGAAGGGCACAGGAATGTTGAGAGAAAATTATTACTTAAGTAACTTCCAACATCATTAAAATAGTTAACTCTTCTAAGGACCGTAGTTTGGACCAATTTAACTGTAAAGCAGGCAAGTTAATTGTAGTTAATCTTACATTTTTACAGTAAAGTATTTATATTGAAATATTTTTCTTTAATTCTAAAGATTTTGCGAGTGTTTTAGGGCTACATAGATAACTAAATCCCTTTTACCCATGTGTCAGCTTAGTTTATAAGGTGACGGTTTAAAGTTGGGGATGAAGAAAAATTCTTTTTTCAGTGTTACTTGTTCACAAGTTATGATAGCCGTACCAACATCAAAAGCACCTATAATAGTTGTAATGCTGGTTTCATTATAAAAAGCTATTCAACTTCTTATCAGGCCTTTTGTGCTTTATTATTCTTTGAATTAAAATGCTGTATTTGGTCATTAAGGCATATGGTCAAGTTTTTTATTCTGATATCGTTCTTCTGATACCAGTTTTTAACATGACAGACACATATCGGGGACTGTGCTCTAATAGGAATGAAAGAACATGCTAATATTTTAACAGCCCCCTAGGGTTTTGGCCATGTAAGGCTGCTTCGTGCTTCAGTTAGCATTTTCTCTTTGATATCTGTGGCTTGGTTGACTTATCCTGGATGCAGGAGATCAGGATGCAGCTCCTGAATTTATCCTTGACCCTGAACAGGGAAGTTTAAACCAAAATTTAGATGTGAATATAATTAATGGCTGTCAAAAATCTTGGACTGTGCCTGGCTTCAGTTATCTGTGCAAAAAAGATGAAGAGAAACATTTCTATTTATTTTACATATTTTTGCTTTGTCATCCGTGTTTGGGCAAGTAGACTGTGGCACGTTGATGTAAACATTAGTGGAACAGAACAACAATTTTTGTCTGTTGAGTTAAGGAGCTAGTCCAGTAGATCCCATCTGCTAAGCATCATACTGCAATGGTAATATTTTTCACAGTTAAGTTATGCATCTTTTAAGAAACTATCAAATATACTGTAATATAATTGAAGGAGGAATTAGAAAGCTCTATAGATGTTTTGGTCAACCAGAAGACTTAGCTGTAATCTGAAGGGTGCCTTCTGTTAGTTTTTGTGTTTTGAGAGTCAATCACAAAAAAAAAAATCTATGTGATTGCACATAAATATATACTGATAAGCATGAAGTATTTTTTCCCCTCAAATCATTTTTATTTCAGCGCTTTAAAAATGATTTACAAAGTAAGAATAAATATGCTAGATAGGTCTTAAAAAACAAGAATTAAATTGTGAGCATCTGAAAAAGATGCTTTTTTGGGTGGAAATGAGCTGAAATATAGACAGCTGTTATAGGTTTTGCTTTAGTTTTGTTTTCCTAGTGTTGTGGCACTAAATTTATTCCAGAGAAAATTGTGTCACGGAGGAGTCTCCTCTATGGAGCCTGAGTAGAGGGCTCTGTTTCTGCAACCTATTCATTATTCCTCCCACCTCCTGACCCCAGGTTTCTGCAGCGTCCAGGTTGCTTGCCCCAGGCAAGACGTGCCCTTCACCCTGCTCTTCGCAAAGTCATCTTCTTCTTGCGCCCATCGCCCGCTCTTCTCCGGCAGGCTGTCCTGGGCAGCGGGGGTTTCTTTGCCTGTCCTGGTGTTTGGCGGTGTCTCCTCACCTCTCTCCTGGAGGTGGGACTCAGGCGTGGGTTGATCCTGGGTGTCCAGGGAGCCATCATAAAACAGTCAGCACTCCTGGGGATAAGGTTCACAAGTCGTGGCAAATCTGCTGGATTTCTGTGAAGTTGTAGAGCTGAGGAGAATTCGTAAATTATGTTGGGCAAACGTATGTGTATCAGCATTACTTTTTTCTCCCAGACACCAAAGCAACCTGACGTTTCACTTCTTTTCCCTTTCTCTGAATGTAGCTTTGATGAGCCTGTTTGGGGCGGGAATTACGTATTTTGATGTTTTCAAAACATAAATGTTTTACTTGGAGTTGCAAAACAACTGCTAAAATGCTTCATAGTGAGTTATGCTTCCCCGCCAAGGTGTGTTTCTCTCATCAGTCTCGGGTGACCTGCTTCCCATGTGGATAAACAAGCTTTCCGGTAACGTCTCGGGAGCCGCAGCTCCGCCGCGCATGGTTCACCTGACGTACAACGGAGAGGTGATGGAGCTGTCTAATGGCACCGCCGTTTCTGCGGGGAGACCCACCCACCGGAGCGGGCAGGGCTGGAAGGTGCTGGGAGTCAGGAAGGTGCTTCGCAACGTTTTGCTAAATTATTTTGAAATCGGTCACCTTAACTCTTTTTGTAGGCATCTCAGATCGATAGAAAAGAGATAAAATATTACGGTTTGGATTATCTGAGAGGTATTACACGGAGTTCATTTTCTGCCAGAAGACTCGGTCCGATGGAGAAGACATTAATAGCTCTCCTAAGGGAGAACCAGGATGTGACTCGGCTGTCCCATAGATACTTTGCATAGAGAGCTTTAGTTTGTATTTTGCCAAATCTTCTGATCGTTCTTCTCAGGCTGTGGCTTCTTCTTTAATGATTGTTGCGATAAGAGAATACAAAATTTATTTAACTAATCTGTCGTCTAAAAAGACTATATAATAGCAAAAGACATTGAAATAACAACAGGTTGTTGTAGACCCTTGTTCAAGCAGTCCATCTAATTTAATTGAAGAACAAAATCTTTGATAGCTGTGTTCTCACAGTTTTAATCTGTGTGATTTTATTTTTAGATGAAGACTCCTTGCTAGTTGGGGGTTGTTCTGTTCTGCTTGAGACAATCATCAAATAATAGCTAATTCAGTACAATGATCAGTTCAGTTGCAGATTAGCGTAGCATTCAGCAGTAAATATCCCAAAACTGTACATTCCCAAAGCAGTTTTTAATTCTGAGGCAAATTATGCTGAATGTTTCACAAATTTGCATGACTTGTTTGCAGTCTCGTGGTCAAACCACAATAATGAGATCTAAACACCGGGATTTAAGCTTAGGCACAAATAATGCAGTCTCTGGAAATGCTTTAGGCTGCCTTACTTTACCATACGCAGCTCTTTTAAATTTTGCAACTTCAATCCCTGATAAATGAGATTTTGAAGTATGAAAAGAGCTTATCATTAAAGACAACAGTTTATTTTACGGGGTAGAGTCTTTTGGAGGTGATTACTCTCTCAAACACTCTGTTCAGTGCTCTTGTGGCACAGGCATCTGTCACTCAAACAGATGTCACCCCATAAACTCGAAAATATAACTCTCTTTTCCCATTCTGTGTGGGTAAGTGAAGTCTTCAGGTTGATATACTCGGTGACATTTGTTTAAGTGACAGATGTTCACGTCTAGTAGCCCTCAATGGGGAGGTGACCTTGTTGTCTTAGTGGGAGTTTCATGTCAAGTGCTGTAATTACTGTATGCAGAGAATATATGACTTTATCAAGGATTAAATTAATAAGGATGTTTTGTACTTCACATTGCAATGGAGAGGCTTGGAAAAGGTAGCAAGGTTTCAGGGTTTTATTCTAACCTGCCATAAATAGAAAAGATTAACTGAGCGAACTGTAGATGGGAAAAAAACCTCAAAGCTGTGGAGGATGAATGGTAAAAGAACAGGCCCAAGAGTCAAATTTTTGAGCTTGTTCCTTTCTCTTGGATGGTCCAGATGTTATAATTGGTCCAGCGTGGAGGATTCTTTTGCCGAGGAACGTCAATAGCTGCATGTATGGAGAGTGCGGGGAGAAAGCATTTGGTATGAGGAACTGAAATCTCCAAACACTTCTGTTCAGTCAGTCTAACTCGTAGTGCCTGGTGCTGTCCTCACCAGGAAGATGTTTAAGTGTTGTTTACACATAGTTTAGTCTAGGAAAGGTGATGGGAGTTTTTTCAGCAAGCTGGATTCTGCGTATTACATTTGCTTGGGGAAGAACGGTGTTCAGATGGTTCAGCCTTCACTACCGTTGTCTTTGGGAGATGTGTTTGTTTCCATGCATACCTTCTGAATTTAGTATTTGTTCTTTCTCATGAAGATACTCCGAGTCCCCAAAATGTTCTCTTTGGATAGGCAGTCTCTACTAAACTCTTCCTTTCGGGGCATGACTGATCTTCATTCAATACCCCAACTGATACATTTTCTGTCCCCCCTAGCCCCTTTACTGTCTAGCTGGTTTTAAAGCTTTTAAACCCAGTAAGTTCTGTGACAGTCCTGCAACATACTTACATATGGTCTCAAAACAGCCTCCTCAGGCTTACTAATTACATGCGCACTAATTTTTCATAGCGGAAGAAACTAAACAGCAGTTTCCTTTTCACCTTCTCTACGTCATTTCATAGCATGCAAAATCATAAAGAAAATCCCATTAAAAATTCAGAGACAGTGTCTTGATCTTTAGATGTGAACTTCTTGCAGATGCTATTCCCAAGAGTCTTTCTGAAGTAGTACAGAAGACCAAACCTTTCGGTGTAAGTTGTATTTGGCAATGACTGTTTGTTTGCTTGTGGGGTTATTTTTTAATGGTGAATTCTTGGTTTCAGCAAGGAGTTTTGCAAGTGAATTGGAAGTGTAGTACTGGGGGTCTGTGTACATACAGCCCATTCCTCGTGTACGGCATGGATCTTTTGGCTCTTTTTTTCAGTAATTACACCGTGTTAGAGAGAATCCTGCCTTTGGTGATGCGGTGTGTGAGTGACTTTTTCAGGAATTCAGTGACTGCAGCGATGGTGCCTACGCTTAATCTAATTAAACAGAATTTTTAATTAAAAAAGAAGGGCAACAAACATTTCTGTAGGAATATGCTTGTATTTACTTGTATTTACTACATGAATACGTACCAAATGTGGCAGTCATAACTGCAATAAGAAGATTATGCTTTTCCGAGGGGTAAAAAATGAAAATGAATGTTGAAGCATCTGTGTTTGTGTCCTCAAATAACCAGTGGCCTTTCGTTCGTTTGTTTGGTTTTGTTTGTTTATTTCTGGGGTTCTGTCTGGATTTTTTTTGTTTGTTCGTTTTGCTTTTACACTGTTGGTTTTAATCTTTCAGTACTTTTATTTCTTGTCAGCAACCTGGGATTAACAGAACACCTCTGGGAAACGGTGTGAGGGTTCATCTATTAGCGTTAAGCACTGTAGAAAAGCCATTGAGAAAAGTAATAACACACCGCTCGATTCTCAATTTACGTTGTGTACAATTCCAATTTGATTTTACTTCCTTTTTTGCCACAGCTCGCTGAAAGCCTGGGTTACAAGTCTCCGGCCACTTACATATGAAGATTGTGCCTGCATATGCAGTTTTGTCAACTTAACGAGTCAGTTTACATAAGTAAAACTTGATGCATTTTTTGATAAATGTTTTAGAGGTCCCAACGTGGTTTGCGGTGGTGTGTTGATCATGTGGAAGTTGACTGCAGAGTCCAGCTTAGCTCTTGACTATGTATTGTGTCACGCTGATTCTTCTATTACTTAGCTTAAAAAAAAAAACAAAACCAAAACAAAACAAACAAAAAAAAACAAACATAAGAAATTTTAATAATATTTATGCCTAAAATTTATTTCTGAAATTTAATTGAAGTGAGCGAATTAAATTTGAAGTCAGTTGATTTATGAAAACCAAAATTATTAAAGCTAGTCTGAAGATAAGTTGCTGACACAACGCATTTTGATGAATCGACCCAATTTTTTCTGAACGTATGTTTTCAGTGCAATGAAAACATGACAAAAAATAAAGCATCTTGTATGAAATGAACTCAGTGAGTTTAAAGACCTTTTAGTCCAGACTTACTTTGAACTTATTTTGATGGATTCTCATCCATTTAGCTAGGAGTCTGCATTTGGCAAGCACGATATCTTAATGAATTTTATTCATTGCAGGAAAATTTCTCCAGTTAAATCTTCAAGGTTTTTTTTACTAGCCAGGACTGTGGCAAATTCTATGCGTTCTCATGTTTTAACTTATTGCAGGGACCTGATCTATGCAGTGGTCTGTGTATGAGTTTCAACCCAAACTATTTTCACAACGGAGGTTTTTTATCTTACAATCTGGTATATTCTCATTGCACGAGTCATCAGCCTGATGCTGGTTTTCTGGCTATTGTAAACATACCCTGCTCTTTCCTGTGAGCATTGTAATGTCCATCATCATATCCAAAAATTTGATTTATAGCAAGGTGGAGGAAGGCAGACCCTGTTCTTCTGTGTGACTTCACAGAAAAAGAAAACCTAATTGAGGAGTCCTCTGTCCTTATCCCTGAAAACCTCTGGCATGATTTTGCTACTCGGGTTTCGCTACTCTTACAAATAGACACAGTGACCTTCCTATTGTCTATCTGTTGCTTCTTCTCGTTTTTCTGGTAGAGGTACAATACATGCATTTTACACACTCATTTTTAAGCCTAATTTCCTATCAGGGCATTGACTGTTCCCTGTTTTTTTGTGATGTGATGGTTCCTCTAGCATCCCCTGTTAGGTTAAAAACATCTGTTTAATAACTAAGGGAAGACCAGCATTATGAAGCATCTGAAAGCCTTCCTATAAATTTAGAGTTGACCCTGTTCTGTTTTTGGCTACTCTTGTGTTTCTTAGTATTTCTTCTGGATTTTACACACTTAAGCATGGAGATCCTTCTAGATACTAATTATGTCAGGTATTTGCAAGCGGGTTTTCATGGCAGATGACTGCGCAGAGCCCGAAGAATTTGCAAAGCTTGCCAACTTCTGTGAGTGTTAAATACCAAGATGTAAAAGCTGGGAGGAATGATGGCAAGGCAGCTCGCAGAAAGGAGATATGCGTGTGTCTTTTAGAGGTTTGATTCTGGTGGGCTTTTATAAAGTATACGCTTGGAATATTTGGATATTTTAGTTTGGTGTACTTCACATAGGGAATTCTGGTTTAGCTATGGGCTTTTTTATGTGCGGGTATGAAAGCAGAAAATAGAGTGTAGAGAATCCATCAAAAAGGTCATGTCTGAGTTTTTCCTGAATATTTTTTTTCATCTAGTCAAGGACATAAAAATAGGAAAATGAAGTTTTTATTGCTGTAATCTAGCTCATTTGCCGAGTTCCCCCTTCACCGCGTCACCAAGATGCGTGGATCTCGCTCGCGTGACGGCTGCAAAAGCGACGTCACTGGATGCTGTGTCAGAGCTGTGCCCTGGGAAGGATGTTGCTGCTGGTGTTTAAGTCCCAAACCTTCAAAATAATCATTCTCATGTGGATTTATTTTCTGAAAATGGATCTCTCTTTCTATCAAATATTTGTATTTGGATTGTTTTCAAATGTTACTTAAAATCTTTTGGGAAGATGCCATTTGTTCACTCTTGTCATTTTTCATTTCTTCCTGTCTTCTCTTAGCAGGCATGACTTTTCTCATTTGAGTTCCCTCCCCCAGCTATGGCCAACTATAAAAAATTACTTTTCAGCAGCCTTACGTGGCATTTGGCAGAGCTTTTCTACAGTCGGTGTGTATGGGTTCCTGGGGGGATTGCCGCTACGTCTGTCGTGGGATTGTGGTACTCGTGGCACACACGAGTACTCATCTTTTAGGGCATTTTTATTTTTTCCTTTTGAATACCAGTACAGGTCTTGGTTACAATTTTCTGAAGATGTTGTTTGAGTCTTTAACAGCGTCACAAGCTATGCCAAGGTTTTACCGCTCGACCCAACAAAACAGATTGCAAGTATTTCCAAAGTTACTGATTCAAGCTGCTGTCAGCACGATGGCTCTGCCTCTGCTGGTTACTGCGCTGCAGCAATGCTGGTCGTGTTGAACGATTACAAATACGTTATTTTGATTATAATATAGAAATTCAGGCTACAAAGAACATACCCCTAGTCCCACTCTATAGGATGCTGCCTTCAGGACGGAGAATGATGCAGAGTCCCAAAAGGGGATGAACCGTATACATCCACCTTTCCTGTCGTCCTGCTCGTCGTGTTCATCAGTCCGGGAGGGAGCTCCCTGAGCTTGTCCCGAAAAAAAAGGGTCTTGCCTTTTTTGCTAAATGAGTATCATCCCTTTTTCTGAAATGCTTTACAAACAGTTCCAGTTTTACAGCCTTTTCAAGGTAACCTACTAGTGCCTAGCTAGTGCTGGATAACGTGGATTAGCTATAACATTAAAAAAAAATCCTCTAGTGTTTTGCTAAATGGCTTCTGAGCCTAGCGCATCTCTGCCATGCGGATGGGTGCCAGCAAGTCTCTTAACAGGGTGATGAAGAATGTGTATGGGGAGGGACTGGGAGCTTCAGCGAGACAGCCCTGACTGAGTGCATGCGGTGAAAACCTCGTCACCGTCATCCCCTGCATACAGGCTCAAATTATTCTGCTGCTAAATCCCACTCTGTTAAAAACCTCAGTGCAGGAATGGTGAAAGTAGATTAGGATAATTATTAATCATGAGTCCTCTGTCCACCTCGCTTCCTCATCTGGAAGAAATTATACCCTGCTTAAGTTCAAGTGTGTCGACTGCTCTGCAACATAACAAGCCCTTAATTTTCAGGCTTCTAAAAGTGTCCTCTCATGCCTTCAGCTTTTCATCATCTTTAGGCTGCTTTGTCTGCTTTGCATTGCTTTAAAAACAGTAATTTAAACACTTGCCAATCTTTCATGTTAAAGTGCCGGGGGAAAAAAAATCATCATAGGCTTTTTGTAGGTGACTTGTGAAGTAAATGTTTACTGAGGGGTTGATCTGTTTTAGCACACTGTGAGTGCTATTTTGAAACTCGGTGTTTGGGTATGGGAATGTTACAGTTCTTTCAGTAGAGAACTTTACCGATGTACCAACATTTCCTCTCTAAAATACTTTCTGACCTGTCCAACTCCTGTTTGTTTTGCAGCCTGTGTATTTGCACATAGGTGTCTATATGATTTAATGTTTATATAGGTAACCTTCTACAATTCAAGTTACCTACTGCAGGCTCTTGTGTCAGGTAGCACTTGCAGCATTAGAAGAAAATTACTACGGCCCTTTAATCCTTGGGATGCATTTTTGATCTGCTAGATGAGGAGAACAGCTTGTGACCATTGACTGTATGTAGCCATCAGGCCAAGCCATCAACGCAGCCAGACCGCACAGAGGAGCTGGAATTTAACACCAATTGACTTAATTCTATACCGCGTCGTATAAATTGACTAATCTCGGTGTACTTGCTGCTTGTTTTGTCAAATGAGTTGGTGTTCTTACGGCGCAGAACTGAACGCATCCTATTGCAGCATGCTGTTTTTTCTGCAGTAAGCACATAAATTACGTTTAAAGTTAATATTTCTGTAAGCAGACATAACTCGGGAAACTCATGGTCAGTGAAATGTTTCAAGCCGCCAGTTCTTTAATATGTTGTGCCCCATTTCTCTTGGTGTGCTGAATTAAGGAGTTAATTAAGTAATTAGTTAAGTAATTAAGACCTCTGGGAAGGCTTATGGCGGGGCAGAGCAGAGTCCGCTGGGCCGGCGCTCGGTCAGACGACGGGGGAGTCCCCAGGCGGCACG
>NW_010553881.1:19394-43398 GCF_000687285.1 Phaethon lepturus | reverse complement strand
AAAGGGCCAGTGAATGCGAGACCTCCGCCAGCTTCTGGCAGTCAAAAATTTTTCTAAAAGAGTAGATATTGCATTTAATCTTCATCTACTTTTGTAGAGCTTTCTAAATAAAATGAACTCTCGCTATGTTCCGTGTGATTCAAAAGCTATAGTGATAACACTTTCTTACTCAACTAAGAAATACATAGTGTACGTTACTTTTCTTGTATGTGTTCCATGGCCACTGGTAGTAGTTGGACATTTTACTTTTTCATGGGTTGTGAACATCTTGTTAATGCTAGTAGCTTCTGTCCTGATGTGCTGATGTGGATACCATTGCTGCTTGCCTTTTTTCTTGGCACTTTAAAGATAGCAGCATATATTTGTTAATAAGCCACACTTTGAGATTTGGTCCTAGTTTTTTACTATTAAGTGTGACCCAAATATGAAGTTTGCAATAGAAGAAACATATTTCCTTTTGGTGAAGAGACTTAAAGTTGTGGTGTTGTGAAAAACTTGGAGACCAAAAAAATTGCTTCATGTACTGTCTTAAAGCTGAACTTCTTAAAAGCACCTAAACTCGGGGGGCGGGGGGGGCGCAGGGGGGAACCTTTCTGGATGTTTAAATATGAACTAATTGATTTAGCAGAGACAGTATTTTAATGTAGTGGAAACTAGACTTGGAAGTCTTGGAATTAAGAGTATGCCAACTTCATGGAAATCCTACAGATTTTTTGGAGTAAGACAAAACGTGGGGAGGACACGAAAGCACAGTACATCTTTCTGAATGGTTGCAATGATTTTTCTTCCCTTCTCCTTTAGACCAACTGAAGTGTTTTTAGGGAGAAATTTCTGGGCAAGGTGGTAAAATATTAATAATTGAGTACATTCCTACCTAGATGTAGCAACCATGCCACAGCATTCCAAGACTGGAGGAGCTTGATTGAGTTAAAACTGTATTTCTCAGAGTAATGATTAAATAACCTGTCAAACAGCAGTTTTATATATTTATCAAAATAAAGCTGTGAGGCCAAGATAATTCCCCCATTTCCTACTGGAATTAAAATAGGTAAGACAGAACCTCCTAAAGAAGTCTAGTGGTGTGTGGAATTGTGCAGCTTCTCCGGCCCAGTGTCTGAGCTGCAGTTTCTTCTGAATTTGTTTTAACTAGTTGGAATTCATTCAGCCTTGAACTGAATTTTTAAAGTGTCTTGTAAACAGGAAAACCCTGATGGATCTCTAACACTTGTGAAAAACAGTGATTATCCCAAGGACCTTCACAGTATAACAGTGGAATTTGCAGTCTTGCTAGGATTTAATAAAACTAGTGTTGAACTAAGCAGATGATATGCTATAAAAAAAAAAAAATCCGTCAAAGATGGGAACACCCTTGAGCCAAGGCTTTCCAAAGAAGTAACATCACTTCCGAAGACATCATGAAAGTAGGAAGGGTTTAAAGTTTCATCTAATACACTGTCCAAAGCCTACATGACTCTTAACACTATAGTTAATGCTGCTATAATTATCAAAATACCAGACCTTCTTGGTATCAAGAAACAAGTATTTTATTTAAGAGCTTCAGCATGCAATACAGGGAATAAATAAAAAGCAGTTTATGCTACACATATGGCAGGCACACATTACTAGATACATGCTTTGAAGATCTAAAATGTCTGATTCTGGAAGTACAGAATGAAAATAAAATCTAAGATGCATAAAATCAAGACTAGATTTCATTTCAGTGAAAGGCTGATAGAGAATTGCTAGTGAAGACAAACTCTTACTGGAGTACAGCAGGTAAGCTGTACCTTACCTTACTCCTTTCAGGGGGTGTTAGAAATCCGCAAGTGATATCTGAGCGAACACAGCTTCAGGGGTAGATGAGTGTAGTACAGACCATGTGCTTGTAGAAATTTAAGAAGAAATACTTAAAATAGTTAAATGACGAAACAACTATACTATCCAGTCTAACACAAAAATTGTGGGCTTTGACATTTTAGGCTCGAGCTGTTTCTTACTGTTTGTTTTCTGGAAAGTCTTGGCTCATTGATGGTGTTCTTCCCCCCTTTCTTTTCTAATAAGGTCTTCTGCCTAGACCACATTTGAGGTTTTTGATGCAAATTTGCCTTAAATACTTTGAACCAGTTATTCAAATATTATAAAATAAAACTATTTCTGTTCTATTGCTGATAGTTACTACATAATACTTCCTAAATTATAGTACATAGCATGCAATATTTAGAACTTCTATGGGTATCTGTAGCACCACCAAACTTTACTCATAAATTCAGTTATTGAGGAATAAGTTTCTCAATGAGCATGTATCAAAGTCAGTCTGGAGTCGTACTTTATTCCAAGTTAAACAGTCATATATACTGCATTATTTAAAAATAAATATCCCCCTTTTTTTAAAGGAATATCTTTCAGTGCAGGCAAGCCTGGGCATGTAGCAGCATTTGGTTTTCGGGTATAAACTGTGTTTGTCTAATGCCAGGTGCCACAAGAGATTTGTATTTTCACTGGGTATGTTACTTAGAGTTCAGTGATGCTTGTTTCTCCCATAGTTTGCAGATTTTTCTCTGCACTGCTCAGTTGTGCTATTTGGCTCCACCAGGTTTAAATCTCTAAACTGAGGTTCTTCCTTTGCGACTGAGCATTTCCCTTTTCTATCTGATTCTTGACAAACTTAAAGGTTCAGTTTGTAGAGAGCTCAGCCTTAGCCTGATTTCCCTCAGGTTTCCTGCTGCTCTACCACCAGTATCACTTAACAGTTTGATAGGTGGAAGGGATCTATTACACTGGAGGTCTTGTACATACTCTGATAAGCACCTATTCTAATCCCACAAACTGCAAGTTCTGGTCACCAAGCCCTGCAGCTTGAGCCACTTCACAGCTCTTCCTTCTCTTCTTGCATCCTGTAGGCATTTTTTTCAATCAGTTGTTCCAATTCACTCAGGAATTTACTAGCATGGGTCCTGTTTGTGAGTTCATAATGCTCTGGAAGTTTGATTACAAACTTAATAGTCTGGGCATGTTAGTAAGAGATCAGTCCCTCTGTCACATAAGGGTTACACAGGACCAGTCCCTTTTACACCTCTCTCTATTTATCCCTGCTTTGTTCCTCCCCTTCCCCTGCAAGTTCCTCCATCAGTTTGCATAGCTTCGCTGACACACCACCCACCCCTGGACCCTCAAGTTTACAGCCTTATCGGTGCCAAAGTCCTGGGTTGCCTGCAATTTCTTGATAGCCTGTCCGTTCGTGTGACTGACCAGGCTTGCTTCTTGCCTGTCAGGTGTGTGTGTCTATTTTGTGTATAATCTTACTGAAATAAGCATTCCTTTATCAATTAATGTGACTGACCAGGTTTGGTTGTCTTTACTGCCTCCCTCACTTTTACAACCAGGTTTGTGTCTTGCTATGTGCTTGTTTATGGCTTCCTCTTTCTCATCGCTCTTTATCTGGTGAAGGGCCTTTTCAATGTACCCTTAAAGGAGTAGACACTGTTCTTCCACATACCCTTACGGTCTTCTCGATACCTTAAATGAAGTAGTTATGACTTGAGACGATTTAGTTTTTACAGTAACGCTTGTGCAACTCTGGTTATTGATCGTGCTGTCAAGTGCCAATAGATTCTTTGAAGTGCTTCTAAATAATAATGCAGAAAAGTTAGGTTTTTGGTAGATCAAACAGTTGAAACAGAAAACTTACTCCTGTCCCAGTGCTCTCTTTTAATGTGGGAATTGAAAGGTTGAAGTACACTTCTTGCAAGTACGCTTGCAGTCCTGCTTCTGTTTGTAACAGATCTGAGCTCTAATTTTGTATATCTTTTTAGTAACTACTAAATATTTCTGTGTTGTACATGTGCACACATATGCATGACCATCACTGTAAATGTATGCAGCTTGATACATAATACTGTGTTTAGGGGGTGCTGTTCTAGTTTTAAAATTCAAATTTAATTTCAATGCTCATTAGCTGACTATGTAAATGATTGTCGAGTGTATTGAATTAATTATGTTTCTTGAATTGAGCAAGATCTACTTGGAACAACATAATTGTATCGCTTTCTTAAAACAAAGGAAAAAAAAAAAAAACAAACCACTAAATACCCCATTAACTGTACAGAAATTGTGAACTAGGTCAGGCCCTAAGATTTGACCACAGGGGCTTGTTTTAACCTGGAATATAGTTTGTTGTATTTTTTTCTGATAAGGATCTTTCAGTCTTTCTAAGATTCAGTGAACAATCTGTATCAGAGTTAACTTTTTTGATCTGGGTATTTCCGTACTTTCTGTCATAAAGCATTTTATGTGTTTCGTAGTTAGGGAAATATATTCTTCTGGTAGACATACAGGACTGTGAATATTTGTGTAAAACCTATACATCCTGTTAAAATTATATCGGACATAATGTGCTTGTGGGAGGTCATATATGCAACGTCTGGCACTATGGGTATTCCTATACATGCAAGTGGGTGTATATGTATGGCTAAAATGCAACTAGGAAGAGATGAACCCTCCTCTCTGCAAATGGGGGCATCGGACAGATGAGTTGAGTACCAAAGTTTCTATGGGAGTGGTAGGTTTCTGTTTCACTCCTGTTTTGAACTCATCCTGTCAAGTTAACATCTTTAAGAGTGTAATTTTGCTTTTCTTATTTTGACTTTTAAATTGTTTTGTATCTGATTCTAGTAGCATGAAGAATTGTCTGTAGTAATGAATATATGAATAGTGTATCTATAATGTTGTTTAGCGCAGAGGGTAGGGTCTTTTGTATCAGGAAGCACCATTCTTAAACTTTCAATGTATTACATAACCTGAAATGAGCCAAATCCTTATAACTGGGTGGAATTGTGAGTGTGTTTCAGGAACTTGAATAACTATCTCTTTCACAGTTTTACAATGAAGATTTTAAAAGGGAAAACTAAATTTAAAGTCTTTTTGGTCAAATTAAGCTTTCATTTACTACAATGGCAGACCTGAAACTGCGCCTGAGTGGCTCTCACTAAGTTGCTTGTATCGGAGAGAAGTCAATTTTACTCTCCACCAGTATTCCAACAATCTTCATATTGCATCTGCTTCTAACAAGCATTTTTGACAGATGGGGAGAGAAATGCCATTTTCTTATGCATAATGTGGTATGTAATATTGCACACAGACCTTTAAATTGTCTGTAAAGATTTATCTCTTATCACTGTAGAAAATACCACCTTATTTACAATTAGATGAAAAGCTCTATTTGTCAGACTCTTCCAGCTGAGTATTTTAAATGTCACAAATCAGTTGTTTGCTTCAGATCCAACTGTATCTGATTTAGTATCTTAGTGTTTGCAGGGGGGAGCAGGGGGCATGGATGACAATATGATGAAATGAAGAAATGTTCAAGTCCTGAAAGGTGCTGAGAATTTCAGTCTTCCACTAAAACCCAGAAGAATTGGGTGTACTTGGAGGCAAGCTTTTTAAAGAGAATAAAATTTAAAAATTAAAAAAAAAAAAACAAAAACAAACCCAAAACAAAACAAAAAAAAAAACCAAAAAACCAAAAAAAAAACAACAAACCCTCCCAAAACCAATGTACTGTGATATTTTGGAAGTATTCGTTCTGTTCTCTAAGTTACAATATGTAACTGTAACAGCAAGATCTCAAATATTCTGGCATGCCAATGTTCTTGAATGGCATATATTCATCTGACTGGTCAGAAACTGAGTAAACAAGTAAGAAATTCTATTAAAATAGTGCTTTTCTGAGTTACTGGGTGACAAACTGAATTATCTTGTCTGTTCCCCAACACAAAAAAAATCACTGTTGACGTTGCAAGTTTGACATCCTTTTTTTGGAATGGCAAACCTTGAGCTTTTTGGCCTTGCTTTTAAATTGTTTAATTTTAGTGACTTTATTCCCCCTGCCCCTTCAAATAATTTTAATGATTAAACCTGTGTAAATCTTTGCTGGTGAGGTGGCTGATTCAGAGTACAAGTGGAATAGAGAAGACCTTGGAAATTAGCTGATCAGACTTATGCTAAGAATATCTTTGCATAGCTTCTCTGCATTGAGGCTAAGTCTTTTAGCCTGTGGATTTTCTTGCTCTGGCAATGACAGTCTCTTTAAATGGTCTGTTTAGCTTGAGAAGCATGCGGTACAGTAGCTCTTCACCCTGCTTTCATATATTAATGCTTTGTATGTGGTAAGAATGGCAGCCAAAAACTTTGTGGTAGGCTTGCGTATGTGAAAGCACATAATGTAATTAGCTTTAAAGGAGCATAATGAGAACATTATGGATTATTCATTATCGAGGTCATAGCAATAACCAGATGGAAATTATATACTTGGAAAAAATGACCACTTTGTAAAGGAGCTTGCACATCATTTTGCTTAGTTCAGGCTGCTGCACACATGTCTCTTCTAACTTGGGAGTAGTCACCCCCTTCTGAGGGCAGGTGCACCAATGCAGAGAACTCCAGTGTGTTGTTAAGTCTCAGTAAAAGTGTGCCTGTATATATGTGCATATATATATATATGCATAAAACATGTTGTAACAACTTGTTAAATGAAGTTGCAGGTTTTGTTGACTGTCTCTGAGCTTGCAGAGTGTGCAGCAACTCAGTGGGAAAGAAGCGTTTGGGAAAAAGCTGTAGTAGCATTTGCATGATAAGGGTCACTTTTTCCTGCCTATTCTTACTTCTCTCATTAGGAAATGCTCTGTCAAGCCTGTGCAGAGGTCTGGAATTCAAATGGTCTGTATGTCAAAAGAGCATGCCACGGTAGTTTACAAGTGCAACAGAGTCCCAAACTGGTTTTGTTGCTTATGTACTTATGTTACAGAATGCTAGAAAACAGGTAACTAAAAGATATGCCTGTATGTAAAGCTTTCTTGAAAAGCAGATTCAGGAATCGTTCACTCTTGTGTAAATCTTACCCTGAAATTGTTCAGACCTTGAATTATATGAAGTTTAGCAGCTTTGATTTTTGGGGTGTGTGAGTGAGATAGTTAACTACTTGGAAGGATAACTGTGACAATTCTGGGGTTTTTTTGGGTGGTGGTTGTGTTCTGTTTTTGTATTTTGTTTTGTTTTTGTGTGTGTGTGTGTGTTTTTTTTTTTAACAAACACAAAAAAAACCCACAAAACACAAACAACAACAAAATGCTTCTAACTTGTAGCAGTTAACAAAAGTGACTTCCTGTAACTTGGTGGGTTGTACATAACCATAGCTGAAGGGTGAAGATTAACTAGTATTGAGCTTGCTGGTCCTGATCCAGTGCCATGTTGCTGTTAACAGGAATACTTATGTATGAAGTGCTTGGCTGGACCTGAGCCAGAATATGCTTAGCACAATGTAGAATGGTGTCTTAAATTACTACTGTATGACAAGTGTTCGTAGTAAGAATTGAGAGTTCAGTTAGTGGTGTGTGTGTCTCGGGGGACTACTTGGGAGCTGAGGAGAAGAGAATGAAAATGATAAAAGACAAATTAGGGCAAGATATGTTCATCCAGATGTTGACACTATTGTGATTTACCAGTTCTCCCATGAAATGTTCATGGAGAAATAATGGCTCCGATGCCAAATGTGATACAGTTTTTCTCAGAGACCTGCTGAAATTTTTTTATATCTATTACATAACCTGAAGTCTGCCATTTGCGTGGTTATTCAGAGCTGTTCAAGATAACAAGAATGATATGAACTCTTGCACAAAATCAGATAGTTACTAGCTAATGCGTGTGTCTACTTAAGAGACATTCTTTCAGATGAAATTTTTGACCTAGAGTTGCCACGGATTTGCAATTATGACTTGATTTGTAATAAGATCTTTAATATTTAAAAGTTAATTATAGGAAAACAGTCTGCAGTAATCCATGTAGCTGCCATATTAAGCATACAACTGTTAATTTACTAGTATCAAAAGTTCACAAAAATAATGGAATAAAGTCAGTCCTAAAGACTAGAATCTAAAAATGTGGCAAGCAAGAACATGTTTTGTGTGTGACTGAGAGGTTGAGGTGAAACTCTGCAAGCAATGTATAATGACAAGTGATTTTTTTTTTTCCTAATAATGGCAATGTGTTTTTTCTACTTTATTTTATATGCACAGTAAGTTGCAGACAAGTCTTCCTGTTAAAACTATAAGGAGGCCAAGCATATATATTATATACATTAAAAATTATATTCCCTTAGAAAAATGAAGCGGCAGCATCATGCCAGGACATGGCTTCAGATGTAAAATTGTATTAAAAAAATGCTGTTTTGAGAAACAAAATGATCATAATTGTGTCTGACTCATATAAACAATTTGTGTTCAGGAGCCCTTTTTATCCAGAAGGTCCGGTTACTTTTTAAAGCTGTGTGACATGACCTGGTCATACTTAATATTTAATTGTAGAGGTATGAAACCTGCTTTTTGAAACCTTCTCTACTGGAAATAAGTTTATTTTCTGGAGTTTGACAGCAATTCTTTTGTGTTTTTTGTTTGAAGCTATTCAAGATACTAGAAGGTGGATTATGGCTGCTGACTGGGTGGAGGACTCCTATCTCCAGAATAAAGCATAATCAGAAAGTTAGGGAAGGATTTTAAAGGAGCAGTTGAGTGACATAAGTGGAAAGTGTGGTTGAGTTGCTGCATGCTTTTTGTGTCCAAAAAAAAAAAAAAAAAAGAACCCTCATGCTCTAACATGGGAAGTGTCAAATATCCACAGTTTCAGAAGCAATCAAGCACAAGCCAGTACACTTTATCACAGAATGTGTATAATGCTTTGCTGCTGTACCAACTGTATACTAATTGCACTTCTGCTCCAGTCAGTGTTATTTAGCAAAACATTAAACTGCATTTTCATGTGCACTGAGGAAATCAACACTTTCTAATTAAGGTATATTTCTTAATAATTAGGAAATAATAACATGGGAAAGGAAGAAGGGAACTGAGTTGGAAGTCATCAGTTTCTACTGCCTCCATTCAGTTGTTCTACTGGTGCAGAAAAGAGATTTGCAAACAATTTATTCTCATAAGCAAATGTGAAATTTCTATTTCAATGTAACCAAAAAAGAGCTGTCAGTTTTATAAAATAATACATGCTTGTGGGACTCTTTTGAACTAATATTCGTAAGGTCCCTTGGTGCAAGCATTGTCGTAGTGCTCTGTGCTGCTGCTTGGTTATTTTTCTATGAATGAGACACCACATACCTGAAAAGTGTGCTAAAGTGGTTGTGCTCGATTTTCTTTTATCTTGAGGAATCAGATTGTATTAGTGTTTTCACTCCCTTAAACAAAAATCTGTTTTAAAAAAAATATTCTAACTACATTTACTGTCCATGATAGTTTTCAGCCTTAAAATCCTCCTTGGGAAATTTTAATACAGGGTGAATGCTCACTGTAGAGTTGCACAAGGGTTATTACTCTTTAAATACATGGGTTAGAATTGTCTTCTCCTGTAATTGTGACAGCTAAAAATAGTGACACTTGCTAAGATAAGTGTGTAACTCATTCTAACTATTGTGGATTTTTCTTGTACATTTGTTACAAAGGGAGAATGATGTACAGGGAAAGCTTGTTCATGTGTATTGCGGAATGGCTGAGACACCAAATGTTAAACGAGGGATTCTTGCTGTGGCTTATTAATGTATATGTTACTTAACATGCATAGGAACAATTTTACCTGCTGTGGATTTGGTCTTGCCTCCAAATGCTTTCAATCCAGAAGATATTTAAGAAGTGTTGCTGCTGTTTTTAAGTGAGCCTTAATGAAAACTTCTCTTTCCAAAATTCCTGGGTAACTTTGAGTACAGCTATTTGTATTTGTGGTGAGCCGCTACAAAAAAAAGGGAATCGCGGTCTGCTTATAGTTGCTCCTTTGCAGTAGCAGTTCAGCTCTGTAACACGTATATACACCCTTTTGGAAGTGTAAGCTAGCCTGTATATAGTCTGTTCAGGACTAAATAGGTGGTTTAATTTGTGTGTAATGAAAAGGATACATAATATCTTTGTGAAGAAATCTCTTTTGTTTGTGTTTTACTTGAAAATCATGTAGCCGCTGATGCCTCCAACCATTTTCCTGTCTCTTCCATATGTCTGTTAAGATTAAGGACAGAACAGATGAAAAAACGCTCTTCAGAGTTTTAACCCACTATGGGCACTTGATCCCCCCCTTAGTACTAAAGTTATTTGAAGTTGTATGATTCATCTTTACTATGCAAAATATGTTTTGAGCATTTAATTAGAGGAAAACATGTCCTAAAGGCTTAGAAGTTTGAAGAAAAGATGAACAAAAATATGCATATACTTAATTTTAGGTGTGTGTTACAGACTGCTTTAAGCAGTATAACAAAAAATGAAAAGGCATTTGGAAACAGGGCTGTAAGTAAAACCTACTGGATAATGACGCTTGCATCATGTCTGCCTGGGACCCTTCGATCTCATTCCAGTTTCAGTAAGTCCATCCTAGTTCTAATATTGTGAAAGTTCACAAATAGCAATTCTGTTGTTCATCTTATCTGTTGTCTTTGCACTTTTACAAATAGTGAAGCCTGATTTTGTTGTGTAAGGACCTACATCACATATTGTACTGCACCACAGTAACCTTAGTTATTCCTCAAAATGCCTCCAACTCCTTTTTATCACTCCAGTGTTCCCTCCATCCACAATCTTGCTGTGTGTACTTCAGTATTCCCTGACAGCCTGCTTGCTGGATAAAGGTGACTTGCTGTGTCTTGCTCCCAAAGGCAGGACTGAGCCCATGTGCCTGTACTGATTGGTGACCTGGTGGGCAAACAGCACTGAAGGAGGACAGTATTCATGTTGTAGTGATACTTTCCTACTCTGTAGCTGATGTTTGCAGAGTGTATAAGAAACTGGTATCTCTGGCCTCTGCTCTCCATCAAATTCATGTGAAATGGGTGATTAAGTTCACAAGTTTGTGAAATGGACGTGGTAGATGTCCATATAAATAAACAGTGTAATCACACCGCTTCATTTTTGAGAAAGCAAGGATAAACTAACTGAATAAACTCTATTGTGTATAGAAGCTGGTCCTGATTATTTATGCTTTTATAACACTAAATCCTATGTAATTTTTGAAACTTATTACTAATTTGCTTATGCAGGTAGTGTTATCATAATAATAATGTCATACTGCTGCTGAAAGGGTTTTTATCTAATGTTTTTTCTTTTGTTGATTGAGAAGCAGGCCATCTGCCACAGCGTTCTGCATTTGTCTTCAGCATGCCACCTGCAACTTTAAGTGAGATTCAGTCTGTCCCAACTTCTCACATACAGGATTTCTTAAAAAGGAAATTTTTTTATATCATACTAATGTATCTGAATGCTCAGATCTTTGCAGATGAATCTTCAGTTGCTCAAAATGGTTGTACTTTCATACTGGCAGGCTATCTTTACCATGGGTTATATACTCTCTTGATCAGAGAAAGCATCTTGATCAGATGCCATGCTGGAGAAATGAGGGTGAAAAGGGTTATTAAATAAGTGTCACAAAATTACATAATCCCTGCCATTGCTGGGTTTTACCTGCATATGTCTGAATTAGCTGAAGATGGGTAGATTGGAAGTGTATTTGTATTAGGGAGATCAATTTTTGATTGAAGAAGTGCATCCTTATTGTGGTGCCTGAAATGCAAGAACAGTGCCCATTTGTGATTGAACCATGCTCTAATCTGGCTATTTTAAATAAGGCAATGTGAGAAATGAGTGTTTGTACCACACTGTGTCAGGTCCCCACTGCTGATTTCCACTCTCTTCCCTCCTGCCATCATACTTGGCTTTTTTGAGCACAGACCTTTTCAGTGAACAGTAGATATAGGTTTAAGATAACTTCTGAATAAGGGGATTAAACTGCTCTTGCAACTCTCCAGCCTGTATCTGGAGCGATATGGTTCTCAGGGGGATCCAAGTGTAATAATTAGCAGGTTGTTCAGCACTTAGTATGATACTCAAAGTGCGTGCCTGAATGGGAGCTTCATGAAAGTAGGAGAAATGCCAGGGTATGGTTTGCAGAAAGGAAATCTTTATTCTTTTGAAGCTAACAGAAATGGTATTGTGTATTTTGGAGACCTGACTCCCTTATTGCCATGTTATTTCAAAATTTGTTGGCCTTACACTTGAACTGTGGCAATATCCTGGCTGCTCTAGAATATTAATAATGGTAGTTACACCAAAATTTCATAGTGGAAAAGCACAATACTGATTTAAGTGAGAGAAGGTCATTTAGAACTTTGCATGGAGGTTGCACTACTATAAAGTGTGAAGCAGGCTGTGTGACATGGGAATAAACTGTTGGTAATAAGTAATAGTTTAAGGCACTGAGTAGCGACATCATAAAGTATAAATCTTGCTCTATTTTCTAATCTTTGTTTGTTACTACTTACAAATTTAATGAGATTGGTTGCAAAATTAACTTTCTGTGGAGGGTTCATAAAATAAACAAGAAAAAAGTATTGTTAGATGGGTGAATTTTATTCAGTGTGTTAGATTGTATTAGGACGTGGCTTTTCACAGTCTGATTAGCATTTTAAACATGCCTGGGAATTAAGAAGAAAGAAGATGATAGTTACATTAAAAAGGCTTCAGAGCAGCTTCTTGGAAAGAACACTTTGACCTTGAAAAAGATAAAACCAGAACAAGTGTAAAATAGAAAGAAAATAATCCTGCTATTAACACAAAGTACTGTAACACAGCATTGTTCACAAAGCAAAAAAGCAAAAGAATAAAGAACGGATAAGAGGGCAATATTCAGCAGTCAGATGTACAGATCTATTAAGAAGAAATCAGTATAGTATAATTAATTTTAAGATGGCAAAGTTTTATTTTGAACCTGTTCTAAGCTACCATAAAAATAAAGGGTTTTAAGGGCCTGGAATCAACTGGTGCTTGCAAATTCTACATGAAGTATTTACAAATATTGCTGTAGTTATTGTTTTAGACTCCTAAGTACCCCAATTTAGCATCTTGTTATGTATGTACTATATCACAGAAATCCTTTTTACTGGCACTACTGCAAAGAATGCAAGACTGCAAAATGAGGAGCAGCTCAATTATTGGAGTAATTAAAAAGGAAAGTGTCACAGTCTGAAATTTGTTGTTACAATGAAGATCATTCCTGTGCTTCTCTGAGCAGTCAGAATATGTGTAACAATGCATATATTGATTTCCTATAGTTGTAAATAAGGATAGTCCCTCAGGGTAAAATATTGATTGCAGTGAACATATTGATTTGGCTGTCAACATAAAATGAATATGTATTTATCAGTTACCTTTCCTTTTTAAAGTTTGGATTAAGAGGAAAAAAGTTGTGGTTTATCAGTTAGCATTTTCTTAATAAACTTGGCTTAAATGGGAAGCAAATGCATGGAAAAAGCATCCTAATTTAAAACAAGATGATGAATACAACATCTAATCTCCTGTACCTGGATAGTGGGCAGGACAGCTCATGGCAATGGTGCATTGTGCAGAATATTCCTTAAGAATTGTTTCTGTCTTAAAACTGCTCAACTACTTGATATACATGGTATATATATCTTGTCTTAATCTTAACTATTTTGAATATTTGAACTAGAATTTTAAGCAGTGTAGAATATACTGCTACAAGAAGTTACTTGGGATAACAGTTATCCAGAGGTTGCATGTTTCATTTGTTATCTGTATGTATTGTCTTTATAGGAAAAAAAAAAGTTAAAACAGGTAGGATGATTGCGACTACTGTGAAGATTGTGTATGACCAGTGAAGATGGCCTTTGTTCTGAGTGCATCAAATTATCTAGTATTTTAAAGTGAGTCACTTCTAACAGCTACAAAGAAAAGATGTATTTGGTAACAGTGGTATATTCTAGGCCACTTTTCTCTTATGTTTTTTGCTTTTAACTTCCCCCATATGTACTTGTACACGCTTTGAGAGCTACAAGTAGTTTGTCTTAATTTTTGGTAAAAAACTCCTTGAATTTGTGCTGCTAGTTCTAATATTTCTTTAGACACAGGTGAGAAATAAAAGGCTATTTTAAAAAATTAGATGTATGCAAGATAGTGTAGCTGATGTCATCAGCTGATGTGGTCTGTTTATATCACCTTCTAGCAACAGTATTAAAGTGACAAGGCAGTTATTTCTACAGTTTTTAACCAACAACTTTCTTCCGAGTAGATTTCTCTACAGGGTTTTTCTCCTTTGTAGAATAAAAAGTTGTTTCTTAGAAAAATTTAAAGGATATATAAGAGCTTGGCAATCGTTGTACATCTTTTATCATCCATGTATTTCACTAGTAGACTTGATTTGAAAATGCTCTAATGTGATGTTGACAATGAAGGGTATATTGTAGGATGTCATCACTGGCTTTGTGAAGATTGAAGGTTTGAATGGTTAGATCTGGATTTACCAGGTTGGTTACAGTAGCTCTTGCTCTATATTTCCAAATTATCTCAAGCTGTTGCATCACGTGGTCCCACTCAATATAATACTGTTGTGCTTATATAGCTACACAGCTCTTGCATTTAGATCAGAACCACTGATGGTGTCAGGTTTAAAGCAAACTTTATTTTTGTAGGCAAACCAGTATGTTAAGCCATGGTACTACTTAGCTTGTTCTGTTTTTAGGAAATTTCAGGTATAAAATAGCATACAACACTGGTAACATCTATAATGTATTTGGTCAAACCAGACAATGCTGAGTTTAAGTCACTTTAAATGTATTAAATGATAAATATGTGTGGCAATCCATACACATTCCAGTAATGCATCTCCAGATTTTTAATACTGTGTGGGATGGCATACCAAGTTCTGAATTTTTAATAACGGTGTAACCATCAAGAGAAGAGCCACAGAGAAACACAAGACTAGAAGCTGCAGTGTATGTGTTCCTTTGCTAGAACGTTACTCAGCATGTGAACTTAAAAAAACCTTCTGAGTAGATAAAACACGGGGAAAGAACAAACCACACACAATGCCAATGTAGTGCCCTGAAAAACCTGTTTTTCCCATAGACAGAAGAAGCCTGAAGCCAGGGCCCAAGTTTTGAGCTACAAAAAGTAGCTGTGAAACTGTAATGGGCAGCAAGCCAACTTGTCCATTTTATTCTGTTTTTGAGAAATTTACTCACAAGTTCTGATAGTATTTATTTTTTAATAATAAAGCAGAAGATTAATCGCTACAAAAAATTATATCTTCTTAAAATACTTTGTCTATATGAAAGTAATAAAGCATCATGGAGACACAAACACTGAATTCTTGCTCGCAAATGTGGGTGTTGACTAAATATCAAATTAGTTCTGGCTGAGTGTAAAAGTAAATATTCCTATCGCATACTGAACACTCTGCCAAGGATTTTCTTGCAAAATATTGCTGGAGGGAACTTTTCTATTGATTCTTCATATTTTTACTTTATGGTAATCAGTAATTATTTTTGGTAATTTAACTTCATAATACCTCTTAAATTGAATAATCATGAACCTTGTGCTGTCATCTTCAGGAGTCTTTTTGGAAAGAAGATCTTGTGTTTTTCAGAGCCTTGCTGTGTTCTGGTACTGCCTACAGAACAATGCTGAATTTGCCTCCATATTTATGCAAAGTAAGATAGTGTGACTTGTTTGAGAGAAAGTATTCAAACGTAATTTTCAGGCTAGGTGTTAGCACTTGGTTCTTCTTCCTATTAAGTGATTTAGTAGTGACTGCCATTAGTGCAAAAGATGACATTTCTGGTGTGTCATGCTTGAGCTTTGTGGGGTGTGTCATGTTTTCAGGTGACTTCAAGCTGGAGATCAAGTGCATCATCAGTATTCAACTGTATTTCATAGCAGTTTTACTCTCGAATGAGTTTGTAATGGGAAGGTTTTCCAGGTCTGCATGTAGCTGTTGCTTGGAGAGATTTCACTAAATACAAAGAATACAAGATTAGGTAACATTAAGATAATACTACTTCCTTTTATAAAAATTATAGTTAATGTTGTATGTGCTAGCAGTCATGATGGTTTTTGGAAAGTCAGCAGAATATCCCCTTTCTAGGTTTGATGGCATACCTGTAACAGAGCAGTGAGCTATTAGAGACAGTGGATTAAATAAATAACTTGTGCCTTCTCAAGGTCAGAGTTTAGGAACTTTCTTCAACAACACCATTTATATGCTGTTTAGTCTTGCTTGTTAGATAATTATTTTTTGTCTTGCTTTGCTTTGGTTGTTGAATATCTAATAATACAACACCATTTTCTGTTTACTTCAAATGTGAATAAAATATATAGTGAGAGTAGCTATGTAGAGTTGTGATGACCAGGATTATGTTGGAGTTTTGGAAGTGTCCTAGCACCTCTATAGGTTGTGCAAACCACCACGCCCAGCCCCTGTCAAGAAGAAGTAATTCTGATGGTGCTAATATTTCCTGAAGTCAAGGATTAATGCTCTACCATACCCATCTTTTAGAAGAGCCCAGAGGAACACCTGGTGGGGAAACCATTTGCTGATGGTTTTCCTCTTGAATTAGCCAAAATCTTGAAATGTAATGAAAAACACACTCGGAACACCAGACTGTATGGTGCATTTTTTAGAAATTGTATGAAAATTTGTCAACACTTTCATTAAAATCTCAAGTGGCATTACAGCTTCAGTTTCCTAAACAAATTCTTTCCTGATAAAGTCTCTTTTGAAGTTGTGGACAAAGCTGTATGTATGCACTGATGATATGGATAAACTTTGACACAGTAAATAACCTTTTCCTGATATTACTTTTTTATGGTAAGGTGACTGCTGTTCTTTTCAAAGACAAAATCCTTGGCTTCTGTTTGAGAGCTAAAGAGTTGTTCTCAAGCTTGAAAAGAAGATGACTAGGGAAGAAGGGATCCTCTAAGATACACAAAGTCGTGGATTGCATGTACATGGTGGATGAGGATTGTCTGCTCACTGTCCATTCCAACATACAAAAAGCATGAAGCTGGGGGTGTTTCAGAACCAACAAGAGCCAGTTCTTAATGCTATCAGCAGATTTGTAGATATCCTTGCTAAAGGGCTTTGGTGATGCAAGGAGTTTTGTAAACTTCAGGATACATGGATCAACTGGTCATGAGAGAGATGACCAGAGATTTATTTTATTTTTAATTTAGAGATCCTAAAAGGCCATTAATCTTTAATTCCCTGAACTTAAAGTAGTTGGGAGGCTGAGAGAATGACAACATGGAAGTACCAGATATGGTCACTGATCTTCCTTGGATATCTGGGAAAGCCTTTGAGATATCAAGGAAGAGAGAGACCCTTGGTCTGAGCCATTATAGGTTGTTCCTGTCTTGCTCATTGGAATCTGACTGGAACATTAGTAAGATAAACAGTAAATAACTACTGTTATTGAGACTAGATAGAGAGTGACTGTTGTTCAGGATACTAGAGTGATCTTACCTACATACAATATTAAATGTTGATGCTGGAGAAAAGCTAGGGTCCCATGCATGGCTTCATAAACAAATAAGAATCCTTGTCTGCCACTATTACAGTATCATAGAGGTTTTAGGATCTAACCTTAGAGCTGCAATAATGGGTAAGAATTGCTGTTTAATATGAAGACTGTTTAAAATGAATTCATCTGTACGGTAGGGATCACTGAAAATTTAAAGGAATCCTTTTGGGCAACAAAACACTATTTTTCTAAAACGAGAACTGTAGCACAGCTGCAACAACTTATTTTTTCCAACACTTGAGTACAACAGCAAGTTTTAGACTCCTACATAGAACCTGGTCAGAGTGTTAGCATATAGTTATCTTTAACTGTATGCTGTCTAAAAGAAATTAATACTTCCACTCAAATACTTCGGGTAGAGATAGCAAGAGACTGTGTTCTTGATCACATAAGTGTTCTTTCTTTTCCCCTTCTACTCATCTGTTTCAACTGATGACAACTTTTAAATAGTTAGAATTTACTGAACTCTGAGACTTCTATCTTCAAACCACTTGGTGTAGAAACTGAGAAAATATGTTTAAACTTCCCTAGAAAGAAGGGGAGTCAGCTTGATTGTCTGAACTTGTCTCTTACAAGTGCAAGAATCACTCTCATTTTACAAGGTTCCCAAAGGTAAACAATGCTCAGTAATCGCCATTCTGGTCTGCTGAGCTGAGGCTCAAATTTCAAAAAGGAAAAAAGGGTGCTTTTCAGATCTAGTGACTGAAGCATTTAATGTCACTGGGGATGTATAATATGCATAGTTTTGCATTGTTAGCTGCTATTAAATATAACACAGAGTTCAGTTCATGAATAAAAGATTGTAAACAATCTTAAGAGAAATAATTCCGGGATAAGAAAGAGAAGTCAAAGAATGAACTAGAATTTTGTTTTGCAAAATTTAGTCATGCTAGGTGGAGGTAACGGAAATTTCTCTGGTAGCATCTGTTCACGTGAAAATGTAGGATGTTGAATCACACAGAAAACAATGTGCTGTTGATTGAAGTTAAGGTAATGCTGATGTGTAACCTTCAGAGAATACATTAAAATGGTTTTAAATAGAAAGTAAGAGTAAGCAACTTGTGCCCAGTAACAAAATAGTCAGGCACTCGTGCTTCAGGCACGAGTCCTAGGCATAAAAACACTGAGTGCTAAAATACTTGCTCCTTAGTAAGTGCTACAAAGAACACTGTTTCATTGCTAATTGGAATTATACTGCTGATTTTATACATGTATTTTAAGTGAATAAACTATTTCTTCCTCTTGCATGTGCTAAGACTTCACCATTCTTGGTAGAGATGCTGTCCTGATGATCAAACTCTGAATGTATCCGCCACATTACAGTCAGTCCATTCTCAGATTGACATTTTAAAATCTCAGCGTAATTGCAGCATATTTTCCTGTTACAGATAGTGTATCAATCCAATTCTACCGGTAACATCTTTCTACATTTTGTGTTGTCTGAAAGCAGAAGGAAAAGAGACAGTTCTTGGCTCTTCTTCCAGAGAACTTGTAACTTGCGTATAGTGGTTGCAGGATCCATTAGGAGCTGTTAAGTGCTAACTCTCTTACCTTAAAGCAAGAAAGAATTTGAAGAATAATGAGAGAAAAAGAATAAATGAAGTATCTAAGATATTTCATACTATCATGTAGAGAATACAAATCTATTTTTCTGCTAAAGTGTAAAGATCTAGTGGTGCTGTTCGCATGTTTGTTAGGTGTACAGTGATTTGAGAGCTTCATAACATGTTCAAAAAGGTAATTTACTTTTGTGGCTGACTCTTTCGAGACTACACTAAGTAGTTACAACATGCATATGGTAAGAATGTTCATGATGACACAGAAGCAAAATACCCTTGTTAAGGTTTTTAAGTACAAAAAAACCCTAAAAATGCAAATTCATCAGCAAGCACAGCATTTATCTTATAGGTTGTATAAGTTCAGGATGAAAGAGAGAAGGTTTCTGGTGGCTGTAGGTTAACCAGTAAGTTCGCATGCGTTAGCATCTTTGCATTTGCAACTTTCCACACTTAATGCTATTTAAGGTCAAATCTCTTATGGTTTGTGACTCACTTTTAGATAAGACACATGTATCTAAAACTTTCCAGTTTCTAGTGTAGAGTCATCACTGATTCTGCTGTTAGATAAGCTCCCTGACAGACAGCCAAAGTAACAGCTTGAAAAATTGTCACAACCATTCATTAAAGCATTATTAGCAAGTTACGTTTTGTCATCTGCTACATTGTTGCCTTCCAACAGTAATGCTGTTGGAAATTCCTTAAAAGATGCAGTCATATATGATTTGGTGTCTGTGACTAAATTAGTATTTGGCTTACTTTTTGGAAACACAGGTTCTCGCTTATGGTGCAACTTTTAAATACAAGGCAGAAATAAAGGTGGCGTTTTGAATCCTTTGTCCTTAATGTCTTGTTTCGTTTGGGTAGTTGAGAAGGCAATCTCAGGCTGAAGAGATGTGGCGTATTGCAAGGTAGCGTTTAAAGATGTTGTTTGTGCTAGTGAAAAATGCAGAAGTAGACAGTTCCATCTAATAAAATCCATCTAAAAAAAACTAGGCAGTTTTTTTTTTATTAGATTTTGAAATGTGGGCTTTTGTTTTAGCAGAATTCTTTATGCTTTATGGCAACCACAAAGTGAGATTGCTACTGTGTGTAGCTGAGACCTGCTACATCACGGCAGAGACCTTGGTGTTGTGGAGTTACACTGAGTGACCTGCAGGGTACTGGTCAGCTGAATTACCTGCACTTCGACCAGATTCTAGAAGAATACAAGACTGCTACAGTGTGAAAAACTGCTGTTGTATTTACCTTTGTAAAGATTATTTAAAGAAAGACTTTTTCAGATCTCAAAAAAGTAAACATTCTTCCATTTATGGTTCTGTAATAACTCTACTACAGCTTTAAAGTGTTACGCTTTTTTCCTTAGTTGATATAAGTGTGTATTCTGAATTCAAACACCCAAGTGAATGCAGAAACTTGACTTTTGTATATTGTAGGCAGTGGCCAAATAAGAGAGCATCGGGCAGAGAATTCAAACCATCTCAGTATTATGTGGTTTAAGAAAAACTTTTCAACATCAGACATATGTATGATCTCCTCCTCCCTACCCTTCAAGAAAATAAAATCTCATACATGCAAATTTCCTTATGAAGCTGTTTCTACATTAAGTAAATCACTTGCATTAGTGTTTCAATTCAAGAGATGTGACATGTGATCTCGCACCATGTCTCATCAGACCAGAGTAACTGGAAGCAATGGTGAGTGGAAGTGACAACTACTGCCAGACCACAGAAATTCAGTAGTGTTATAACCCAGTAACAAGGACAATAATGTGTGTCATGCTTGTTAGTCCGTTTTTTTAAAAAAAATTTTTACATCTGGTTTGATACAGAGTAAAAGCGATATTAAATGCTAACTGTGCCAGAGTAATGTCTGATTTTGATATAAGCTGAAGAAGCCTGATTTTCAGAATAAAGACTAATTCTGCCTCAAGTTTTGTGCTTTCGTTATCATCGCTCTGGATTGGCACTGGTACTTAATAGGCCTAACAGTGCTATTCATGCTGGGAAGGGAAGACTGATATTATGGCATCCTGTGCCACAGCACCTTGTAAAGTCACCATGTCATAATAAATGCACGCAGCATGCTCTTTGTTGTGACTGTAAATCAAAAAAAGATAATTAAAAAAAAAAAAAGCCTTGGTTATGGTTGCTCTCGGAGGGGGTGAAAACCCAAACAAACTTGCCTCTTACAGGCTTAAGTAGCTGTAGTCTACAGTACCTTGTGTGAAAGAAGGTAACAGACTGGAAGGAAATGGGAGAAACACAAAATGAAGCACCCTTGTGTAATAGTACATTGCGTCTCAATTAGGAACGGTAAAGTCAAGTGGTGCACGGATACTGAATGGGAATAAAGACCCTGCTACTTTTAGTCATACAGAGAATAAGATGTTTTATACCTGTCTTGGGATATTATGAAATCATGTATTTATTTTGTTATGAATGTTGTTATTGTTTGTATTGTTGGTGTACCCAGAAACCCTATTAATAGATTATGAACCCCTTTTCTGCCATGCATGAGTACAGGTTTCAACATCTTTGAGGTAGAGACTGACATCTATTTTAAGTATGATAGAAGACAACAAACAAATAGGAAGAGCCTATCAGGATATGAAGCTATAGTCTCTGTACCCTGCATAACCATTGTCAATCTTAGGTCTGATTTTGTAGTTGAGTTGTTTGGAATGCTATGAACATCTCTTGATGACAATTAAGATGGTAAAATAAGTTTGAGCAAATCTTGTAGATAACATGGCAAAACAGATTCCCATTTGCTCTTCTTTTAGACAGATTTTTATTGTGTCATTGCGTGTGTACATCACGGTGAAGGAGAATTATATAAAGAGAATGTGAAGATGATGGTTATGCAAAGGCCTTTCTAGAGAGAAAGGTCAGTAGTGAAGAAAGTAAATGGGGTGTTGCAAGCTGTTTAGTGGGCAGGTCAGAAATGGTAGTCTCAAACGAAGGTATGGTTCATATTATAAGGGATTTCAACTGTGAGAGCTTTTTTTTCCACATATTTCACAAAAAAAAGTGTTTCAAGTGTTAGTCTAAGGATAACCTTTTGACAGGAAACTGGATTTATTGTACATAGAGTACATTCATCAAATCTATGAAAGGAAAAACCATACAAATAGATTTAATGTGAAAGCATTTCCTGCTCATTCTTTGAGCAGTATCAGTGGTGGTTGTCCTTGTGACTGCTTTCCAAGTCTTGCAACATTCTCAATATATTTTGAACAAAAAAATTGTTTACCAACTTTCTGTTTTTTTTAATTAGGCCATACTCTGTCCACTGAATGTGCAGCTGGAAAGGATTAAAAGATCCCATTCCAGTTATGAATGCTTCTCTTTTTTGCACTACTTTGAGCTCAGAAAGGTCAGGGTTGTTCAGCTTCCATTTGGCCTCCTTCTCTGAACAAGTAATCCACATTTCAAACACATTACAAAGTCTGACTCTGATAAGAGGCATTGAAGAGAACAAGAGAATTCCAGCACATTACTCTGATTTGACTGCACCAATTACAGGACAGGCATGAAAAAAAGGCAGTAATGCTCTTGGGAAGGAGACTTCCTTGCATGGACGTGTGCTGTGGTTAGTCCTTTGCTGACTGTACAGACCTCTTTTATAAGTGGTCAGGAACTATTATGTTTCTGTATACAAGCACTAAATAGAAAATTTAAAGAAAACTGACAGTATCATGGTTTATTGTTGGGATTTTTAATTAAAGTCAATTACAAAGGCTCTGCTAAACCTATAATATGTGAATGTGATCCCTAGCAGGAAAAGAATGAGTATAGCTTTTTTTATGGGTATGTTTCATAGTTAGAGGGTTTGAGGGGTGGACGTTATGAGTGTTTGCTAGGGAACGCAGGTACAAGATAAATTAAGTGAATATAATTTTGCTGAAGAATACTGACTTCATTGAACTTTTGGTGTCTTTGGCAACCAGAGAAATCTGTTGCTCATGGGTCATGTCTGTATGTTTTTATAAGAAGCTAACAGATTCATTTGTAACAAAGGTTCTTAGATCCTGTGGTTTTAGTGTAAATTGAGTGCACCTAGCAACCGAGACACATATCATCCTAGTAGTAGAGTTAAACTTTAACCAGTTTTAACCAGCATAAAACAGGTAGGGAATAATGACACTTGTGTGCAAAAAAAAAAAAAAAAGAAAAAAAAAAGGAAAATATATCTAACTTAAACATTCACTGTGAAAACTAAGCAAGATGTTACAGTTAAATTAATCTCTACTTGAATTTTTTCCTAATATCCAATCTAAACCTTGAGGTTATTTCCTCTCATGCTATCGCTAGTTCCTTGGACCGACACCCACCTCACCACAACCTCCTTTTAGGTAGTTGTAGAGAGCGTGATAAGGTCTCTTCTCAACCTCCTTTTCTCCAGACTGAACAACCCCAGTTCCATCAGGCATGCCTCTTAAGACTTGCGCTCTATAACCTTCACCAGATTCATTGTCCTTGTTTGGACATGGTCTAGCACCTCCATGTCTTGCTTGTAGTGAGGGGCCCAAAACTGAACACAGGATTCGAGGTGCAGCCTCACCAGCGCCGAGTACAGGGGGATGAACATTTCCCTACTCCTGCTGGCCACACTATTTCTGATACAGGCCAGGGTGCTGTTGGCCTTCTTGGCCACAGTGCCGGCTCATATTCAGCTGGCTGTCGACCAACACCCCGAGGTCCTTTTCCACCAGGCAGCTCTCCAGCCACTCCTCCCCAACCCCTGCATGGGGTTATTGTGACCCAAGTGCAGGACCTGGCACTTGGCCTTGTTGAACCTCATATAGTTGCCTCAGCCCATATATCCAGCCTGTCCAGATCCCTCTGCAGAGCCTTCCAATGCACATCAATGCTCCCGCCCAACTTGGTGTCATCTTCAAACTTACTGAGGGAGCACTCGATCCCCTCATCCAGATCATTGACAAAGGTATTAAACAAGACTGGCCCCAGAACCGAGCCCTGGGGAACACCGCTTGTGACCGGCCGCCAGCTGGATTTAACTCCATTCACCACAGCTCTCC
>NW_010553881.1:15347-19282 GCF_000687285.1 Phaethon lepturus | reverse complement strand
TCTTGGCCACCTGGGCACACTGCCGGCTCATGTTCAGCCGGCTGTCAACCAGCACCCCCAGGTCCTTTTCCGCCGGGCAGCTTTCCAGCCACTCCTCACCAAGCCTGTAGCATTGCATGGCGTTGTTGTGACCCAAGTGCAGGACCTGGCACTTGGCCTTGTTTAGCCTCATACAGTTGGCCTTGGCCCATTGATCCAGGCTGTCCAGATCCCTCTGCGGAGTCTTCCTACCCTGAAGCAGATCAACACTCCTGCCCAACTTGGTTACTTGGTGTTGTCTGCAAACTTATTGATGATGCACTTGATCCCCTCATCCAGATCATTGATAAAGATATTGAACGGAACTGGCCTCAAAACTGAGCCCTGGGGAACACCACTTGTGACTGGCCACCAACTGGATTTCACTCTATTCACCACAACTTTTTGGGCTTGGCCTTCCAGCCAGTTTTTTACTCAGCAAAGAGTATGCCTGTCCAAGCCATGAGCAGCCATTTTCTCTGAGAGAATGATGTGGGAAACAGTGGCAGAAGCTTTACTAAAGTCTAGCTTGACAACATCCACAGCCTTTCCTTCATCTACTAAGTGGGTTACCTGGTCATAGAAGGAGATCAGGTTGGTCAAGCAGGGCTTGTCTTTTGTAAATCCATGCTAACTGGGCCTGATCACATCATCCTGTATGTGCCCTGTGCTGGCACTCAGGATGACCTGCCCCATAATCTTCCCAGCACCAAGGTCAGAGTGACAGGACTGTAGTTCCCTGGATCCTCCTTCTGGCTCTTCTTGTAGTATGGGTGTCACATTTGCTAACTTCCAGTCAATGAGGACCTCTCTGGTTAGCCAGGACTGCTGATAAATGATTCAAAGTGGCTTGGTGAGCACTTCTATCTGCTCCCTCAGTACCTTTGGGTGGATCCCATCTGGCCCCATAGACTTGTCTTAAGTTGGTGTAGCAGGTCACTAACCATTTCACTTTGGATTACGGATGCTTCATTCTGCTCCCTGTCCAGTTAGGCTCTGGAGAATTCGGCTTTCTCTATCATTTAGTGATGTTAATTAGCTATTAGAGCAAGGCTATTTTTACATTAATAGTTAAACTAGAAAAGCAATAGCCTATCATAAAAATGTTATTTTTGCTAATTATAACTTCTGAATTTTAAAAGTGCTCTTTAGATCTTGTTTTACTGTTACAGTGTACAGAGGTTATTTTAAAAGAAGAAAGTACTGTAACAAGTTAAAAAGGGGACGAAACATGCCACAACAAAACTGAGTTTAGAATTGTTACAAAAGAAATGCTCTTCATATATTTTTATTTTCTTTCAATAGACACATGTTAGCTTAAATGGAAAACAGATTGTCACACTCTACCTCTGTTATTAGACTTCCATGTTCTCTATTATTAATTTCCTTTACTCTTACAGATTTTTTTTTTTTTTTTTTTTTAAAAGCACTCTACCGGAAGAAAATTCTGCTGCAGTTTCAGATTAAGACCTATAGTCTGCTGATACTCATAAAAGTATAGATCAGTCTACAGCCATTCGCAGATGAAATGGTGCATGAACAATATAAATTCAGAGATGAGCTGTGAAGAGAAAATGGCTTTCCTGCTGGAAAAATAAAACACGGAAGAAGAAATGTGGTTTGAGGCATACGAGATTGAACCTTGCTCTTCTAATATAGAATTTTTTCAATTATTATTAAGGCTCTAAGAACTTGCCAAAACTATTTCTTCATTAGGGTGACAATCATACTTCAGCAGTCTTCCCCATGCCCCCCCAAAAGTTTGAGAAATGCCAATTTATTTTTGTGTAGTGTCTCATCTTTTAAGTAAATTACAGCTCTTACTTTCTTGTGCTGTATATGACCCTAGAATAATAAGTAATAGATGCGATTTGCCTAAAAGCAAAATTGCAGCTGCAGTCACAAGTAATGCAAAATCAGTGTTATGGTGCAATTTTTTTAATTTTTTTTTTTCTCCCCAAAAGATTTGGAATGCTTTGGGGTCTTTGAGTCACAGCTCAGTCACAGCTGAGACACAGATAGAGCCAGTCAAATGTGGAGCATGGCCAGTGTTCCCAAGAGTTGTTTTCAGTCTATTTTCAGTCAGTAAGTTTCACGAGAAAAAAAATGATGATAGCACTGATGATAGTGCCTTCCCTGCAGAAAGCAGAGGATGGAATATTTCCATGGTGAATTAAAATGCACACATTGCTGAGCAATGAAAACGAATTAAGGCAAATTCAGTAACTTCATTTTAAAAGCAACTGTGAGCTTTAATTGTCATAAATTCAGAACTAATTAGAAACATGTTGACAAAAATTGGACCAACAGCTTGTCATTTTCAAATCTAATTGAAATGCAAAGTGCTGAGAATAAATTATCAGGTCTGAATTCAGTTCTTAAGTTTAGTGCATTTGCTACATGTAGGATTTCTCAGGAAACTGCGGGGGCGGGGAAGGTAGAAAATATCAGAAATATTCTTTCTATACGACTAATATTTTACAGATAAACTCTGGACTTGGTGTCTAAACTTTTGAGATCTGGAAATCTTTCTCAGGACTGGGTCTAGATGGGTGATTCAGTCCTATATTAACTCCGTGCGGGTGAGAACTAGGCATGACTCCTCACAACATGTAAGGAGGAAATAAATCTGGGGACATGGACTGTAATGTGTAGCTCCGGAGGTCCAGATAGGTCCCAAGTTCTGGATTATTAAGTAAATAGGACCACAAGATGTGCTGTGGCATGTAACTGCCCCCTCGGTATGTTCCTGTCTGCTCCAATAATCACTAGGGGTGTGTGTATATATATCTCATTACTGTAATGTAATGTAAAATGAAATACTAAAATCCTCAGAGGTTAACTATTTCAGGATTGATAAATAAGCAAAACTTACCTTCATATGTTTAACTAATATTAAATTAATGTAGTTCTTGAATATAAGAATAGTGTTCTTCCAGGGAACAGGGTGGATAAATCTTCTACTTCGCATCTTCAAACTATTAATGTATAGAAGTTCGTATATGCAAGGTTGTGCTACAACTATCGTATGACTGGAATGTCCTTGCAGTTAGTATTTCACATATTTCTGCTCAGTAAGAAGATAAATCCAGCTCTAATATCCAGAAGTAAGCTCTGCATTGATGTGCACGTACTTAAAACATGGCACAGGTGTCACAGGGTGACTAGCTGCAGAACTCAGAAGTGTGATGAGGCATTTTGCTTAGGTGAGGTGAGGTGACATGCTTGTGTGTACAGCCAGCGCTGGACATGACTGCCATACAAATCTTTCAAATATCTTGAAACTAGCACCAAAAATACAAAGGATTTTATAAAGTACAGGCTGAGAAGAACATCCTTTCATCTTTCCACAACTTCAGTGAAGGGCTTACAACAGCATCCTAGATGTCTTTTAAAATGCAACCCTAAAATAATTAGCAGAGTGCACTAGGGTCCATCCTAAAATAAGGTGTAAATTTGCAACATCTGTATGTGAAGTGCATTGACTTGATAGGATATAGGACAGAAGTATGTGATTATTTTGTTTTTTAAAGGTCTCAGTGACAAATATGCCAGCGTGGGATTTTGTTCTCTGAGCCAATTACTACTTTATAATTGCAATTTCCTGATTGACTTTGCAGGCTTTGGCATCCTGTGGTGAAACTTGGAAAACAAATGAGAACAATATATACAGCTAGTAGAAGGAGGACTAAAAGCATGTGTAGTGGAGAACTGACTAAAGCTGTTCAAAGGTCTACTTAAATTTCAGAGTAAATTTAAGTGTCTAACCAAATTCCAGCCTGTCTTCCTTTCTGCGGACTGAATTGCTTGACTGCTGCCCTGAATAAAGCAGAATTAGACAATGTATAAGCTATGAGGAATGGTTAAGAACTTAATTCATTAAGACTTCAACTGTGCTGAATTTCACAACCCCTTGT
>NW_010553881.1:0-15316 GCF_000687285.1 Phaethon lepturus | reverse complement strand
GAATGCCGGTGAAAGTTTGGGGTCTGGTTCTGTGAAGTACGTGAGTACAATAGTGTCCAATAGGATTATCTGAAGTGGATTATAGCCAATATACAAAAGTACTGATACTCTAGTACAACTTACATGATGAAATTAGAAATATGTGGTTTTGGTTTTGAGATGATACAGTTGAGAAAAGAAAAATTTAACTCAAGTTTTCTGTGAATATATGATAGAAAATTTATTTCTTGCTGCTGGGATGATTCATTTCTTTTTGAACAGTAGTTTGAATGAAGTTTACTTTGCATTCCTCTGTTCTAGTCATTTTAGCTCACTGATTGAAAAGTATTAAGCTCATATTCAAATAGTCTAACATGAGCCTGTTTTGGGTTTTTTTTAGAATCATATGTGGCTATGTGATGGTTTACAATCTTCAAGTAAAGGTTACTGGTTATCTAACATCTGTGGAATCTGTATAGTGGGATACATGCAACAACTGTAAGGCAGGGCTGTATTTTCTCACACAATTAGCACCATAGCTGTGTTTTTTTTAACTTGCTGCATTAAGCTGTCGGACTCAAGAGCAGGAAATCGAGTTTCTTCATCTGAGGTATAACAAATACTTCGCTTAAGTTATCTTTTTCGTGACAACAAAATACTTAACTGAGAAAACTTAGTATTTGTTATGTTTATGTAACTTGGAATAATTTACCTTTCGTTAATGAGCCTCTCTGTGGTGCACCTTACTGCAAAAACATCAAGATGTATACTTCTAACATTTATTTATAATAATCAACACTGAATTTGCTAGTTCCGCGTATTTAAAATAACTGTAAAAGACTTTCCAATATTTTTTACTGTCTGTACCTTCTATATACTGTAAAGGCCTTTGGTAGGAAGTCCTTAGCGACTTTTTGTTCAGTTACCATCGTAACTTTGAACTCTTTTCTCTGTGGAAAAACATCAAACTTTTTTTGCACTATCAAGAAAAAAAGTGCCTTTATGTTCTTGAGCAAGAAAAGAAACCAACCATAGTTTTTTAAGGAACTTATAACGGATGAGCTTGTATATTCTAAAAAGGATAGTTTAAAATGTTTTGGGTTTTTTTTTTATTCAGCTATCTTAAAAAATTACTGAAATGGGGGGGAAGCAACTGCTTTAATTAAAGTACATTAAGAAAGTCTTCCCTGCTTATAAACTATATAGAGATATATATCTATATTTCTGTGTATATATTAATATATATACAAATGGTAATTAATTTATTATATGAATGCAAAACTGTGAAGGTTTTGTAAATTACAAAGATTATCCTTGCAGTGTGATCTGGTTCCGATCTTGAATTTAAGGAAAAAAATAAAACAATAAAATAAAATAAACCAGTTTTGTATTAGAGCTGTGCTTTAATAAGCCTCTTATTTTCATGTGAGGGGTATGCTGCCGCTATTCTGGACAGATTGTTAAGAATAAGACTCAAGTAGAGTAGATATGTGTAAGAATCCTTTGAATGGAGTCTTGCTGTTGGGGGAATGTTAAAAGTAATGCAGGCAACAAATGTTCTTGTGATCACATTGCTTGGAAATTATAAAAAATATACTTGAGCTATCCGTGCTCTTTAATGTCTTCTCAGCTTGAAAGCTTTTAGCCCAATGTATTTATATCACCTTCAGAAAATATTGATAAAATAATTCCTTTGTAATTTTTTTTCTCTTCAGAACATAAAGATTTATATCTGGTAATTATGTAGTTGTCTTTGTGATGGTTATCAAGACGATATGTTAGTAAGCAATTAAAATGTATAATAAAAAATGAGCACAGGACAAAATCTCTGGCTTGCTTGGCTGTATAAAGCCTGAAAACTTGCATTAATTCCTGCTTGCCCTTATTATATTAAACTTTTTTTTAACTTTCCCTTGATGAAAGTCACATTGCTCCTAATTACAACACAGGTGCTTTTGTGATACTTTAATAGAAAATACTCTGATGTAGCAAACAAAGGAAAAATAAGACTATATAGGCTACCTCCAGCTCCATTCCTTAAAAAAAGATTTGTGTAGTCAGCAAAGTTCCACTGGTTTTACCAATGTCTGGCAAGTTCACCCCATCAAGGTTCTTCACTTTTTTTCCTTTTCTAAACTATCTAAAATTTTATTTTCATTTTTGTCAATCATGTTGCTAAAGGAAAATAAGGAAAGTATTAGTGAGTCTGGGAATAATTAAAAAAAGTAGGCATTTTTTCTAGATGAATAATACAAAACTGGGGCTAGCAATTTTGTGTGAGGGATAGCTGATCAGAAACCCTTGTAACTGTCTATCATGAAAACGATCAAACCTCAATTTCAGTGACTGACATTTCTTCCAGTGCTGGTCCTTTAAACCATCAAGACTTGGGAAATTTCTTCTCTTTAATAATAAGCCGTCTTTATTCCAAATGCGCTATTCGTAGGGTTGGATATTCTTGTTCTGATGCCTAATATAGTGTGGACAGTATCCAGTCCTATCCAGCAGTGGAAAAAAATTCTTTTTTTTTCTTCACAAATATCATTCTATAACAGTATATATCTGCATAAGGCATGGAGTCTTGACAAGTATAATAAAGATCTTTGTCTAATAAATACCAGCCTTGCTTCAAATGGCTGGAATTTGGGGTGATAATGTCTGGCCAAGACACAAGCTTTTGCTCCTACAGACAATGACATTTTCAGTATTTTTCTGAAAAACTACTCATCTACTTGAGGAAAAAGCTCCAAAATTAGGGTTAGATTTTTAAGAATATTTTATTTTGTGCATAGCCATTAGTTACTCTGCCTAAATATTTGTAGACAAAATACTTAGATGCAGCTAATGCCCGCATCTCACTTCAGAGTAGATTGTATTAGCTTCTGGGGCATAATAAATCCATTGGGCCTAATGCTCGAATTAACATAATAATTAAAGTTTCAGCACGTTGTTGTAGGTCACAGTAAGAAAATGTTTAATCTTTCTGCATTCATCTGTGTATATTCAAGGCATTGGGAGCTCTATGGAGACTGAATTAAATTTAAGTGTGTCAGAAAGGAGCAGAGTGTTTTAAGAAAAATGTGAAAAGGATTTCGCTATGTTGGGAGCTGTTCATAATTGTTTTTGTTCTAACAAGAAAAGATACAGTGGAATTGGGTCACTATTCAAGTTACAGCTCATTTAATGAGAGAAAGCTGTAGGTGTATAGGAGCCAAAATACAGAATTATCCTCCATCTGCCCACTTAGGGATTTGGGGTTTGTTTGGTTCATAGTTCATTGTCCATGGTCAGCTGTGACTATAGGAAAAAAAAATTCATAGTGCTAGACTGGAATAAGTGAGCATGGGATCTAGTAGGTCAGGTGTAAGTTACTCTGCTGTAGCGGGGTGGTACTTTACAAAATGACTAGAGAGTTAAGGGAATGAAAGTGTGCTTTTCAAAACATAATGCCAGACTTAAAAACTGATTATATTAAGAGGATGATTTAATGTCTTTTTATGAATTTTGAGTGAAGCCAAAGAATGTCCAAAATTATCTTGTCCTAGCACTACTCGCTTGCTAGGGAAAATGGTGATTATTGCATCATCAAAAATGGGTCAAGATCCAACTTCTCTTGAAACCATTTTGGAAATCCAGAGTAAATTCCTGAATTTTAATACAATCTTTAGCGGTAGGGGTTTTTTTTTTCTTCTGAAATAGTTCTTTGCTATTACAGTGGTAAATGGATTTAGTCATTTAATGGGTTATTTACTATGAGAGGAATCCACTTGACAAAAAAAAAAACAAAACCAAAAACACCCTAGAATGAGCGAAGAAAAGTTCTCTTGTATTATAGTGTTCTGAGGAGTCAGTGCAGGCTGTTTTTCAGCTGTGTTTGGGGCTGCACAAACAGGCTCAAAGTGGAAGATGAGGTAAGAAAATGAAAATGGAGATACTAAAGTTGCCAAAATCAATCAGGCCATGTTTCTTTTATGGCAGTGTGGAAAAGTTGCTTAATTGGGGAAATAGGGAACTCACTGAGAGGGATTTAGCCAGACAAAATAAAAGCTGCATGGGCTGCCCTTGGATACATCAAACTGTTGTAATTTTGTGGCTAGCAGATTAGTGAATGCTGCTTGCTTTTGCTTACGAAATGCAAATACTTCAATACGTATATTGTCTCCATAGCCCCAGACTAATGTACAAACAAATAATCCTTGAATAATAAAATAAATTATCCTGGAGTTAAATTGTGTTTTAGTCTAAATGTCAGTTAAGGAATCAAATTAAAATGAACACAAGTAGAAGAGAATTAGGAAAGAGTTGACAGCTAGTCTGCAGATTTCTTGTTTAACAATAATTAAGCAGAATTTTAATGATGGACATACCTTTTATTTTAAACCATTTACAACTGTACCACTGTTTCATTTGAATACTGAGCTATAATATGACTTCAACAATAGTACTGGGGGCCAGGATTCTAATACACTTTAAACACAGCTTCCTATTAGTACCAAAACTAAATGATATAGGGATTGCAATCCAAACTCTTAGCAAATCTGTAGGGAGTTGGAGCCTTGGGGCAAAGATAAATGACAATTACAGAATGTTTTCGTGATTGACAGATGCAGTAATTCCCTTTCTTCCCTGAAAGTTCAGAAAAGTTTAAATAATTTCCTGAACATAACTGACCTGATGTTTCAGTGATGAATGCTGGTGTGTTTTGTGAAGAACTCTTCAATTTTAATTAATCTGAAGGTGTCCAGAGTAGTCATCAAAATGGCTTTAGAAGTCTAATGATAGGTACTCAGAATCAAATGTCTTGTACATAAAGGGCTTTACTCATTTTCTCAGGGTGCTGTAAGATGAAGAGAGACTTTAGAAAAGCAAAACTGTATTCAGCAATCCGAAGAAAACACTAAGTTGTAGAAGAAGGTTGAATTGCTAGTTTATAGAACTTACAGTACAAATATTTTTCTGAACGTATAGTGGTCTTGTCACTCTGGCTACTTCACCATGGCATTTTCCTAATGTAGTAAATGTAAGACCCGATCAGCCTCTGGGGCCGTATGTCTAAACAGCTGAGCAGTAATTACAGGTGACCCATGAGACATGGATGGAGGGGAAAAAGTGGAGGCAGCTAATAAAAGCATTTGTGTTCAAGCTATGATTTCAAGCAAATTTTCAGTGATTTTTATGCTATAGGGAAGAATAAAAACTTACCTTATTTCTTCTGAGGGGAATGGAAGGGTTTTATTACACCTAGAGTTAGCATTGAAGTTTTCCTCCACTGCCGTTTTTTTGCGTTCAAATAGTCAATCCAGTTATACTCCTTGCTCAGGAGTATATGCTCCTGACTCCTGTGTGGTTTTGTGAGGGACCAACAGTCATGTTTCAAGCTGTGCAGCTGTTCAAGCAACAGCCTGTGGCTCGTGCTGTTGTTGACACAGGCTTCAGTCTTGCGCTTTTCTCCTCATTGGTTAGGAGATGGCAATTTGTAGAGAACAGATGTCAGTTGCCAAAATGTTTGGTGCTAGGATACAGGCTCCTTTGCTTCTTCCCCTGCCTCCTCTGGCTGGTAGCTTAGCGGAGCACCAACATCTGTGGTGAACCCAATCTTCATGTCTTGATATGTAGAGAAACTTTAGACCCTGCATGTGGATTAGATTATTGAAAAAGGAAGGGAGGCGAATCCGAAAGTTATGTACTGTGCTTGGCGGTAGAGTGTTGCCTTTTCGTTAGCCAATGTGAGATACGTTAAATACTTTTTTAGTTGTTTGTTATGTAAGTATTCTTTGGATGATTACGTTGTTGTTGTTGTTTTCTTCATATCCATAGGGCATGAGGCTGTAAATAATACCAAGTTAATAATACCAAGCTACAGTAATAATAAGCGTTGAAATATATTGGGCAGTTATTTTAGACAAGTTCTTCAAGAACTGAAATTACTTGTTAATATCTAATGTTTCGAAGGTGAGTCAATGTTTCTGACAGTGTCACTCTGTCTGTCTATATCTTTTTTCCTACCCTTCCCATCACCTGAGAAATAAGATTCTAAGTTTTTTGTTAGATGCATGTAATGATGCAAATATGTCAAATTGTCTATGACACTAAGTCTCTCACCTTCTTAGGCATACTTATTGCATAAAGAACAGGATAAAGTATTAGCGGTGTAGATGTGCTGTCCTCAGTGGAATTCACAAGCAGATAACTTGACCCAGACATGACAGCAAATCTTTCCTCTAAAATGTCAATACAGCACTAGAGTCCCATTATTTTTATACTCTGCTAATCTTCTTTCACTTTTACAGTGTTAATGCGGGCTTCTATAAAAAGACTATTGGTAATCTCAGTAGGGAGGCTTCCTTATCAAACAGTTTCAAAGACTTATGACTTCTGAAAAAATAAAGATTGGTTGGTAATACTGGATTCATGAAAAAAACCTAGTCAGTCCTTAAAACTAAATGCATAACATATATAATACTGCTTGTTTTGCTACTTGCAGAAGTTTTATTGTATTTTCTCTGATTTTGATAATGAGAGATAAATTTAGACATACCTCTTTTATATATTCATAGCTGGAAAATAAATCAGTGCACATTGCTAAATACAATTTAAAAAATATGGTCAGGCCAAGAAAACTACTTATAGGGGTAAGCTTTAGACAGTCTTGGAAAAAAGTGTGAGGGAATAGGTTTAAGAGCTTTAGTATTGCACTGGTCTCTTACTATGTGTTTAAGAAGTAAACTGTACTGTGCTCATCACTTAAATGTTTGTGTGCTGTCCTTAGCTGTGTCCACCAACTACATTCATAAAGGGAAATTAAAAACAATTTTCATTACTTAGTGTAGTGATCATTAATCTACTTAACATTTGGAGGAAGGTAATCTAAATTTTTACTGAAGTTTATTAGATATTAGAATTCAATACCAATTGTTAAAGACAAACCAATTTAAAATAGCAACATTCGTTTGCTCACTAAATGAGAAATTCTTCTACCTTTGCCCTCCTTTGGAACAAAAAATTGTTTCTTAAAATCTTACAAATTATTTATAACTTTACTTCGGTTTTTAATAATGAGAAAAGGGGAAAACAAAACAGTGTGTTCTTTCACAAACCAGAAATTATTCTAAGATTTGGTTTCCAATCTAAATCCCTTGTCAATTGCTTTAGAATGATGAGCTTTTTTAACTTGCGAAAACATAGCAGATTTCAAAGATGCTACTACAGACAGTTAAGGAGGCTCATTGCTTTAGTGTAAATAGTTGTTTTATATAGCCTGAAAATTAAAAGAAGGAGCATATAAGGTGTATTTTGGGGTCCATTTTTGATGAATCATTAGACAGGATATATAAAAATTCAGTAAGTCAGCATATGTGGAAAAAGTAATGAAAGAGCTTTCTGATCCTGTAGCGCATTTGGACACTTTTGATCTAGTTACTGATGGTGGCTGAAGGCAACTCTGAGAATGAGGTACCAAAAGAAATACCAGATACACCAGAAGAAGGCATATTGCTCCTGTTGCTGCTTCTCATAGGCGGCCTTATTTAAAAGAATACAGTTTTGGCTGAATTATTAGCCATGTGACAGTGAATTAAGATGATGAAGCTTTTTGGCTTAAAAACAAAAAGAGGGAAAAAAAATGGCTGGAAAATGTGGTAAAAAAATTGTTTTCATATTTAATTTCCCACATTTATAGGAAGACTAAGAGTTTTAAATAGCTTTTTCCAATGACATTTTGATGACTTAACACAGAGATCCAGCAGACTTTTCCCCAATGTTTATCTGTAGACATTCCTTCAATGATCAATCTTAGGCACAGATTGAAAGAATGTGACAGTTGTGTATAATATTCTCTACAAGGTGTTTGCTTTTGTTTCCTTTTTCCAAATCATTGTTGTGGTCCTTATTACCGAGACAAATGCTACATATTCCCGTAGTACCTCTCTGATACTAGTGCAAAACTGCTTTTTAAAAAATGGCTCATTATGCACATAATACCATTGCAGTGGCCTTCCCTCTGCATCTCTGGAAAACTTATTGTTATGCAGACTTTCTTTTAACAGGAGTTAATTAGGACCAGAAAATTGCTTGTTGTTTTTTATTGCATCCAACCTCCTGGACATGCTGCATTAATCGTGTAGCGCTGTGTGGTGCCATAAGAGAGGTGTTCAGTTGATTTTTCATAAGTTTGTTATTAGCATTGAAAGTGTTCTTTATCAGATCACTTAACTAGTTAAATCTCTCTACATATTATGATAAATCCATGTAATGTGTTTGGGACTATTTTCTTCCTTATTCTTTCATTTGAAAAATATGTTAAATATAATACCAACAAAGATAAGGCAATCTTAAGTATTTCTTTCTCTCTGCATGCACATTTTTATTTACGATAATGGAAAATGAATGCAAGTCTTCTGGAAAACCCTCAGCAAGGAATAAGGTAGTATTGCTTTGTCTAAGGAGCAGACCAGAAATTGAATTATTACCCAGGACAGACTGTTTTTGCAAGAGCTGCATTTGGGTTTTGTGCAGCTCTCCCTTGTAAGATGCAGGCAGGAGAGCCAGGCCACGATGGGGAGGAAGAACTTTACCTTTCCAGTGTCATCACCCAAACCAGATTAATTTTAAAACTTGCATTTTCAGAAGTTTTATAGCTAGAGAGAAGAATTAAAAACATTATTTTTACTATCGAAATGTCAGCTTTTCTACCAACTCTGCTTTCTGTAAGCAATCTGGTATAGAAAACCTCTGCACTTCTGATCCTTTGAAAGCTGAAAATCTCTATTTTGCAGTTTAACTGTAAAGTCAGTGGGAGCCTCAAGGCCTGGAAAAGGCCTTTGGTAAGTTGTTCAGCACAGTTTTTACCTTGGCAAAGTAACTGAAGCCTGTATTTATTTGTCAGTACAATGCTAGCCTGGTTTCCCAACATCTGACCAAAGGTCCTCATTGAGTTTAAGGCAACAGTAATGTTGAGTAAAGCTAATTTCTTCTTCTGTGGGTGTAGAAGTGTTATATATTTGGCATTTTGCAGTTTATTCTTATTTCAATAAGAATGCCTTTAAAATTACAATGTCAAACTTTGGGGTTTTGAGTAATTGTATGAAAGGCATTATCACTATGATATACACTGCAGGACTTTCTAATCTGCTTTTTAGTGATATGACTGTTCATAGGAAAAAAGATCCCCTTCTTTTTACCTTCTAGGAGTCTAGTATTTAATGTACCCTAAAATGGCATCATTCCTAAAACTCCTGTTCACTTTCCTCTCCTTCCCCAATTGCAAGTTTGCTTTTGAAGTGCATACTCTGTGTGATTTAATAAAAGGAACTGAAAATTCGTGAGGAAATTGTATGGTCCTAGCTGTTTTAGAAATTAATTAAAATTGCTGTTTAGCGAAATGGAGTAATTCATCACTTATCTAGTGTTCCCTGTAAGTCATTTATCATGAGTGGCAACTCTCATAATTTTATTCTAATCTGAGATGGTGAGGAGGGATCAGAGGCTTACAATGCGCAGGTTCATATTTGTAATTGGCAACTGATTTAATGATGGTGTGTAAAATAGGAGCTAGAAAAGCTTTTCCAAGTTTCTCCTCTGCTCCTGCAACATGATGATATATATGACTTTGTGTCACTTAATGCCGTTAAATTCTTGTTGTCAGGTGGAATTTTACTTTGCACCTCAGTTTGCTTAAACGTATACTAGTTTTACTTGTATGTTGCGTGCAAGTAGTGTCAGCTTTGCCCAGGATTTCAGGTGTAGTGTCTTTTTGAGATTAAACTACGTACTGATAGTGGACTTTATAACCTGAGACTATGGTAGTCCAAATTAGTTGGTTACCACAACTAACCAAAAATCTTACTTCTCTTGTCATCTCAGAGTGCAGTATTTTCTCCTGGAAAAGAGCTTGGGATGGTTCACCACCCCCCTGGATCTTGGGAATGAATAGACACTTGTACAGCATTTTTCTGCAAAAGGATCATATAAAATAATAATAAGCCCTTGAGAAATTACTCTTTCAGAATAAGTTGCTTATGGTCTTAAATGTTTTGTTCTCATGTTAGGCTAGCCATGATTATCTCCTAATGTACTTATTCCCTAAATAAAGGAGGAAGAAGGTAGTGTAACGTGACCACTAAAACTGAAATTTATTTTAGAGTGCTTTCTGGAGCTGGTAACTGCTCATTTTATGATACTGCATCTTCATCTTTCTGTAACAACAGCAGCTCTTTTCAGACTAAAAGTTCCCATTTGCAGCATAGCTGTTTGCTTTTAACAGCCTGTGTGTGTCACTTTCCTCATTTGCTGATTTATGTGTAATAAAGACTTATCTTGTTTCTTACTCACAATTTGTTTAAATATTACAACAATGGATTGTGCAGTGCATTTCTGGGTATGCTGACAAATATGATGCTCAAGAACAGCAACTTCAGTTCTTACTAGAGAATCTATTCCAGCATGCTGTATCCTTTTCAGCGTGCACCTTAGTAATAGGGAAGGGAGCAAGGGATTTGTATTTATATGACATGGAGGAGAGAAGGAAAAAGAAAAATAAAAAATGGGAAGAAACAGGATTTTCTTTCTTTTGTGGATCTGGAATCACCTGATCTCATTTTCACCCCAGATTATTCCCTTGGAATTTTCTGTGAAGACTTGTTAGTGGGCAAGAAGAATAGCTGCTGGAAAGGAACAAAAGAATGTGAGCAAAGGAAAGGAAGAATGGGAGAATTTTCTATTTAAAAAACAAAAACAAAAACAAAAACAAAACCTAAGCTTAAGTGAGATAGGAACAGAAAAATGATGCTATATGCTAGTTTTCTAAAAGGGCAGTATGCTGAAAAGCCTTGTGCATGATGTATCCTGAGCTCATTCTAGGTTCAATGGTACACACCTTCTGCTAAGAGAGTTCCCCTTGTGTGTAATGGCAAGCCATTAGTTTGCTATTACTGCAAAGTTTGCAATTCTTGCTGTTTACCGCAGAAGTAGCAGTTCAGGCTGTCTTGTTTTATTGTATCAGTCATCCTTGTTAATGGTTTTGCCTACATGCTGTTTCAGTGTAGTTTTCCCTAGGTTGCATTACATTCTGAAAGACTTTATATATAAAAAAATTGCTTAATGGATAAATGTTTGAATTATAAATTGCTATGAAATGGAAAACAAAACAGTACATCTGGGAACATACTAGACTCTGGTTTGGCATAATGTATTTGTGCAGTCCCTATTTAATGTTTTGAAGATTGTACAGAAGGACCTCGCTCTTAGAGTATCACCAGTATCGGCTTATTTTCTCTTTGAAAATAACGCTTTTGGCGGGCAGACAGATAAATAGACAGCACTCTACTACATTTTGTTAGTATAATAATGGATTGGTTTGCCACATGACATGGGTCCTTGGAATTTAGTTGATAAAATTATTTAAAGACTTTCAGTGTTGTCTTCTGTAAAGAAACGTTGCAGCTATCAATAAATAGCTTTGACTTTCTCTGGACAATTTTATTTCTCTAGTCTGTTGTCCTATTATTGTTACTACCTAGTAAGACCAGAGCATCCAGTCATATGCATTGGATATAAATCAGGCATGAGCACATGATCAAATCATTAAGGAATCAGATAGACCTATTTTATGTTTTAGTACTGCCAGGGAGGAGGCTGTAAAGCTTAGCAAAGTGCTTCTGTAGGATTGTAAAATCTGCTAAGGCCTGTGGAAGTATTTCTTCTGGACATTTGATCAGACCCTAATGACTTAATTGTCACTTCTTTAGAGGTTCATTTAAAACTGTTGATTTCAGTGGGGAACAGGGAAAATTCTAAGTAAGAAAATAAGAAAAATACCCTTTCTGCACTAGTGGGTTCTTTAATAAAACATGCTTCTTGTCTGAATCTTTTCTGTGACACAAATAGATCATGTCTTTCTGTATTTATGTATATCCCGTTATTCAGGATTGTAACTGCAGTAATATACAATAATTTACAGTACTGAAAATTCAGGAAAAAAAACATGTTAAATTCAGCTATTGGTGTTCATATTATCTTGTGCTTTTCTATGCAGGTAATTACATTTTAGTTATTAAATGAAGTGTGACACTTCATACTGGCTAGAATCACTGCCATGCATTTTTAATGGTTTCTCTAAGTGTTCTTAAGTGATAATTTGGAAAAATAAACAAACAACCAGCAGTATACACAACTGGTTATTAATAAAGCCTGTTCTTAATTCACTTAATATCAATGAAAGTTGTGCTATGAAATGTATCAATAGATTACTACTGTTTTTTTATATAAAACATTTGAATGTTTTATATAAATTTTTTCAGTCTCTCCATTCTAAATATATACTTTCATATCAAGAGTAAAATAGTACATCTGCTTGACATACAGGAGTGGTTGTCAATATTGCTTCATCGCTTTTCTGTCCTGTGTTTAACTGGGGAAACATTTTGATTTGTATGTGGCTCCTGTTGTATGTCTGCTAGAAATGTCTCTGTTTTTCAGTGACAAAACACAATAAAGCTTTGTAACCTGGTTTCCTATTTTTGGTTTTTCTGAATCTTTGCTAGCCTACTGTTGTAGTTTAACCCCAGCTGGCAACTGCTTTCTGACTCCCGCACCGTGCCCCACTGTAGGATGGGTGAGAGAATCGGAAGGGTAAAAGTGACAAAACTTATGGGTTGAGATAAAAGCCGTTTAATAGGTAAAGCAAAAGCCGCGCACACAAGCAAAGCAAAACAAGGAATTCATTCAGCACTTCCCATGGGCAGGCGGGGGGTCAGCCATCTCCAGGGAAGCAGGGCTCCGTCACGTGTAACAGTTACTTGGGGAGACAGATGCCATCACTCCGAGCATCCCACCACCACCCCCTGCCCCCTTCTTTCTCCAGCTTTATATGCTGAGCATGATGTCGTATGGTATGGAATGTCCCTTTGGCCAGCCTGGGTCAGCTGTCCCAGCTGCATCTCCTCTCAGCATGTTGTGCACCCCCCAGGCTGCTCACTGGTGGGGTGGTGTGAGGAGCAGAATAGTGGTGTATCACTGCTTCCCCTCACTTCAAGTAATATCTGTGTTATGTGCAGTTTGGCTAAACTAGAATATTGTCCTAGTAAATATTATTTGGATTCATACCACAGATACTGCTTCATGGAATTCTCTTCAAATTATAAGGAAATACTTAGTTTTGTTGAGGTACTTCCTGTGAAAAGGTACTATATGCTTAATCTCCCTTCAGTTGTTTGAAGCCAGTAGTTTTCTGGTTTCATTCTTCTGTAATACTAAGAAATGCATTTTCAGTTGTCAGACGCCCGTGGAAGAGTATTGCAGTTCTTGGCAGGCAGCACCTACTGGAACATGAGAGGAATACCTAGTTCAATATGCAGATTGTCTCATTAGCTTCTCAGTCAAGCAATGTGACCTTTTGTCTGTCAGACTTTTTTTTTCTAGCAGTGAAACTCATCAGAAAAAATACAAAATTATTTCAACTATTGATACTGGAAGTGAATTTCCTAATATATCAACATATGTTGTTGAATCATTTCAGTGTTTTCAACCTTAGCTTTCTAAAAGCCATTTACATCAGAAATCTCAATTTAATGAGTTTTACTGAAAACATAGTAACTAGTAAGGAAAGAGAGAATTGCTGCTGTACCTACAGCTGGAGCTTGCCTGGAGGAGTTATTGGTAAAGTTTGATTTATTATCAGAAATGAGACTTTGAGATTGCCAGAATCATAAGGCATGACATCTGAGCTCCTAGCTGTCCTTGTGCTCCTATGTGAGCTGGCTTTCCCATAGCTATTTTAGGGGCCCTTATTTATTAACACCTTAAATGGCAAAGGAAATGGATGAAATGGAGCCAATCTGGATCAGGAATGATGCCATTCATTCAGGGTGCCTATAGTTGCACAAGAGGAAGTTTGCAAGGTGATGTTCTCTTGAATCCCACAGACAGGAGGGTTCATCTCCCGACTCTGCAGACAGTGAGTGTACTGTTGTCAGATCAGAACCTCTCCTAATTATCTAAGTATGGATTGACCTACTGGATACATGTCAGCACTCTTATCGCCTTAGTATCCTACCATAATGGAGTCCTGGTACCTGCTTGCAATGCCATGCCATTGCAAGTGGGGTCTGTATCATATTATTTCAATGAATTCTGAAGACTAAATATGTCAAGACCCTGAATTTTAGGAAAGCAAACTTAGGGCTGTTTAGGGAGTTAGTCAATAGGACCCCCTGGGATACTGCCCTCAGGAACAAGGGAGCAGAACAGAGCTGGCAGATCTTTAAGGTTCCTTTCCATAAAGCACAAGAGCTCTCAATCCCCAGGTGTCAGAAGTCGGGAAATGAAGGCAAGAGACTGGCATGGCTGAGTGGAGACCTGCTGGTTAAACTAAAGGGCAAGAAGGAAATGCACCGGCAGTGGAAGCAGGGACAGGTATCCTGGGAAGAGTACAGGGATGCTGCCCAGGTGTATAGGGATAAGGTGAGGAAACCCAGGGCATGTCTGGAGCTGAACTTGGCAAGGGATGCGAAGAATAATAAGAAGGGCTTCTACACATATGTCATCCAGAAAAGGAAGGTCAAATGAAGTGTACCACCCCGATGGGCAAGACTGACACACTGGTAACAATGGACGAGGAGAAGGCTGAGGTACTGAGCAACTTCTTTGCCTCAGTCTTCATTGGCAGTGTCCCTTCCCACACCTCTCGAGGGGATGGACTGCAAGATGGGAACTAGAGGAACAAAGTTCCTCCCACTGTAAGAGAAGATCAGGTTCGAGACCACCAGAACACGCACAAGTCTACAAGACCTGATGAGATGCACCCCAGAGTCCTGAGGGAATTGACTGATGTAGTTGCTAAACCACTCTCCATGATAGTCATGGCAGTCAGGTGAAGTCCCCGGAGACTGGAAAAAGGGAAACATTGCACCCATTTTTAAAAAAGGTAGCAAGGAGGACCCTGTGAACAACCAACCTGTCAGCCTCACCTCTATGCCTGGGAAGATTGTGGAACAGCTCTTCCTAGAGGCTATGCAAAGGCTCATGGAGGACAGGGAGGTGATTTGAGACAGCCAGTATGGTTTCACCAAGGGCAAGTTCTGCCTGACCAACCTAGTGGCCTTCTATGATGGAGTGACCACATCAGTGGACAAGGGAAGAGCTATGGATGTCATCTATCTGGACTTCTGTAAGGCCTTTGACATGGTCCCCCATGACATCCTTCTCTCTAAATTGGAGAGAGATGGATTTGATGGATGGACTGTTGGGTGGATGAAGAATTGGCTGGATCTTCACAGCCAGAGAGTAAGTGGTCAAGGGTTCAATATCCAAATGGAGATCAGTGATGAATGGTGTCCCTCAG
>NW_010553880.1:0-24866 GCF_000687285.1 Phaethon lepturus | reverse complement strand
GCAGAAGCCACCCCTGCAACCCCTACCACTGCCAAAACCTTGCCAAGCAAACGCAATACATAACCCTTGTTTTATCTAGCCCAAGAGCTGACTTTGTTCCATTATCTACCGTTGCTGACAGGGAACGGAATACCTTTGAGTCCAACACAGGACATATAATTTCCCAAACTAGATTTTTGCCCTACAGGTATGACTACATTCTCATATTTGAACAACATAACAATTAACTGTTTGTGCTATTAATACGATTCAAAAAAATGCATGTGAGATGAGGAAAACATCCAATAGCATCTATAGTGCTCTCCTTACCAAACAAATTGATTTCTTAACCAGAAAAATGAAACTTCAAGTAAAAGCTGTTATATTGTTGTATTCACAACAGCTGGGTATTTTTCCTAACCAAATATCTTCCGAAAGAGGGGTGGTGTTTATTTCTAAGTTTGTATATTATCAGATAGTATATTTGTATATATTTTCACAGCTAGAACTGACAGTTTCTAAGATGTCTTTTCCGGTTTACAGTAAAGCATACAGGTTAGGGAAAAGGTTAGAGATTTTTATTTTTTTTAAGTACAAATTTAAATGTGCTGTGGAGGAAACAAAGATTTAGAGTTATGTGCAATTAGTTTCAGATACTTTGTCTTTGACAGATATATACTGTCTCAGCTACTGGCAGGCTGAGGAACAAAGGTTTATAGAGCAGATTTTCCTGTCAGACTTGGAGAGAGGGAATTCATTACTCACAGAAACATTTTCTCCATAGTCATATATTACAACCTACTGAGTACATGTCCATTTTTATTTGCTCTCAGCTCTGGAAGCCAGTAACTAACCCAGAAGTCCAAGTCAGGAATAAAAACATAAAAAGAAAAAAATACCCAAATGAGAAAAAAACCCATTTTTTTCTAAACATGACTCCAGGGTGAGCATACAAGTTATCCTTTTTGGTGCATCAGTTCATGGTACATATGGGACTGACATTTACAATTTCAACGACTATTCTAGTTGGTCTTGGTTTTCAGTTGGCTGTAAAGGACTTGACTTCTACCTTTTTCACTCCCTTCCTGCTTGTTGCAACTGCCCTTTTCACTCTGCCATCTCTGTTATGATTCTGAAGCATCTCAAACATTTCAGTAATAATGTGGCAGTGAAGGTATAATATAATAGCTAACCTATTCTCTTCATTCTCACTTCAACAGTTTCAGAACAATCAGATGATTGTATGATGAGGTGGTAATAGTCTTTGTGCTATGTGAATGGCACATGTGAACAGGTCAAAATTGGTCAGAAGATACAAGAAAATGGAGTCTCATTGCAAAGTGGATTACATTTTGTTAAATAATCTTGATTTTATTGATTTGCTTATGGACTTTGGTGAGGGGGAGTAAGTGTCTGTACTATTCCTCTCTATTGGGACATAAACTGAACACTGGATCGGTGGGTAATTAAACTATATTTTGCTTTCAAATTTATTCACAGGTATTAGTGAACCAGTCCTCAAAATCTAAGTAATATTAGCATAAGTGTATCCCCATGTCACAAGAGGTTCAGTTAAACCAGTACAATTACACACAGGACCACAAAGATGACCAAAAGCAGGTCAGTAAAACCCTGGACTTAGTTTACCGACTTCTATAGAACCATTGTCCTGGTTTTGGCTAGGATAGAGTTAATTTTCTTCATAGCAGCTAGTATGGGGCTATGTTTTGGGTTTGTGCTGAAAACGGTATGATAATGTACAGGGATGTTTTCATTATTGCTGAGCAGTGCTTACACAGAGTCAAGGACTTTTCTGCTTCTCACACCACCTCACCAGTGAGTAGGCTGGGGGTGCACAAGGAGCTGGGAGGGGACAGCTGGGACAGCTGACCAAAAGGATGTTGCAGACCATATGATGTCATGCTCAGCATGTAAGGCTGGGGGAAGGTGTAGGAAGCAGGGGACATTCAAAGTGAAGGTCTTTGTCTTCCCAAGAAACTGTTACATGTGATGGAGCCCTGCTTTCCTGGAGATGGCTGAACATCTGCCTGCTGATAGGGAGTGGTGAATGAATTCCTTGCTTTGTTTTGCTTGTGTGCATGGCTTTTGCTTTATGTATTAAACTGTCTTTATCTCAACCCATGAGTTTTCTCACTTTTACTGTTCTGATTCTTTCCCCCATACCACAGTGGGGGAGCGTGAATGAACAGCTGTGTGGGGCTTGGGTGCTGGTTGGCATTAAACCACAACAAGTGTCTTGGAAATAAAGGCTACTAAATAAGTTTTAAGTATGATAGTAAAAGCAGGTAAGTGAAATGAAGACATTTCTTTAGTATGCTTCCGAAATGATGAATATGCACAGTGCATGCTATTATGTATACCAACAAAATTTCTGGAAGGACATGAACTTATGTTTTTGAACATTATCTCAAAAAACACATTTTTCAACCAAAATAAATACTTTATCTTTTAAAATTTATTAATTTTTTTCCCATTTTTCAATTAAAAAACCTGAATTGTATGATATTATACTACTATAGTTTAGTTGTCTGGGTTTTGGACAAAAACATATTTTTATTAAAAGTCAGTATCTTTATCAAAATCAGTGTTTATTTTGAGTAATTTTAAAGATTAAAATACACACACACAGACATCCCAGTTTCCTAGTAACTTCCATTACAAATCACTGTATGACTAGGATGCAAGTGCTTAATTTTCTGTGACTGATTGATTGAACTCACATTATCAGAAGGAATTTCCCTCTATAAAATAAAAAGCAAATTCTGATTCCTTCTAAATAGCAAATAATAACAATACTGTATTACTTATTTTTAGAGAGAGAAATAATTAATTTTAGGGTCCAAATAATACAAAGAACCTGGCAAGAATGATATGCATCTGTTCATTTACTGAGAAATGGGGAGATATAAATGAGGAAAAAAACTTGGTCTTGCTGTGCTCTACAATAGAAATAATAAAACCTTTAAAATTCAGTACTGAAATTTTCAGATATGAAGTCAGTGATGCTTTCTTCATATTTTTGATTGATCTTCTTTTGCTCTTGCATATCATAAATATGAGCTCAGCCTTTGAATAAATAAGTAACTCCATATGCTCCCTAATAGAACTAGCTCATAACCTTTACAAGTCAGCACTCTTTTCATATTTAGGTTTGAAGATGACATTTTTCAGCTGTCCTTGGTATTATCAAAGAACATTTATGCTGTATAAAGGAATAGATTTGAATGGGAATTACCTATTACAGTAAATGCAACCTTCGGTATATTTTGCTACCTTTGCTAATTTTGCGGAATGTAGTCACTGGTATTAGAAACTCACTAAGTTGTACAGTGTAAAAGACAGAACCAACCTAATACTGATCTTTAGAGAAATCTAATGTATACATATCCCTTTGAAGAAAATAGTATCTGTTATGATGAATGTTCCTATGGATAAAGATCAGAATAATCATACTACGGCATACATAAAGATAAACAATACCTGAAACTAGAGAGAAGTTAGCTAAATTCAGTAAAGACTTTGAAGGATGAAAAGTGGTTGGAAACCTCAAAAACCTGTTAATACGGTGTTTGCTTTTCACTCTGATCTATATTATACAGAAGTATCATTAGAGATTTGGTGGACTTGACAGTGTTAGGTTTCTGGCTGGACCTGATGATCTTTTCTCACCTAAATTATTCTGTGATTCTATATTTAAGAATCAGAATTTAAATATCATGAAAAGTTTCAGTCTGTAATGGCATATTATTTAATTTTCTTTTCAGAGCAGTTGTCTGTCTCAATGCACCTACACAGAAGCATCAAGATCTGAAATACTGTGTTAAGCTCATCATTTGTCCTGCCTTATGGTAGTTGTTTCACACAGTTCAAAGCCTGTCCCATTTGTTACTGTCATACAAGAGATCTTGGAGACATCTGCACCTGAGCTTCACTTGAAGATGATGCAAATGTCATACAAAAAGAAAACTTAAAAGTCCTAAAAAATACATAGACAAGAGTTTTCAGGGTTTCCAGATGTCTGCTATAAAGGCGAAAGGCAACATACTTTATCCAGCTGGAAAGCCAACATACTTTATCCAGCTGGAAAGCCATCTCTAATTAAATCAGATTTGGCGAAAGAACTTCTACCGAATGTCAGCAGAAGCCTATTTTAGGCCATGAAGTTCTAGATGAAACAATTGTAAAGTGAATTCAAGGCTATTTAAAGGAATCCAGTTAACTTGGTAAATATCTTGTCCAAACCAAGAATTATTCCATTACACTAAACTGAATGCTAAAAAAAAGGATATGTTTGCTTTTTCGTAGTGATCAAAGCAATGTGCCAAATTGAATGGAGTAAACAAAGTCATTGGTTTGATCAATCAGCTACTGTCAATGCTTGAAACCCAACTGATGAGCCATGCTGACTAATGATCATGAAATATTTAGCAACAGATGTTGAAAACTTGGAAAATATGCATATGAATCATTGTGCTGATTTATATCATTGTGATGAATTATAAATGACTCCAATTTTGGCTATTTATAATCCCTGATCTGAATGTGCTTTCTATAAACTTTTGTATGTTTCATTTATGAAATTAAAGTCTAAACATTACCTAGTAACATGATTTCTGGTTTTTGTGAGGAGTTAGTGAGATTTATTTTTCAAAATGCACATCTGAGTTGAGAACTGTGAGACACAATATTAACGTTAAATATGGAAACCATCACATTGTATTATAGGAAGTGGGAAGAAACCTCCAGGTGATATATAAGCACATATTCTTCAGCAGTGGAACCCAGACAAAGATGCTTTGAAGAGTGTTCATGAGAAATAGTCCAGAGATCACGAAAGAAAACCTGTAGGTGATACTTCTAAATTAGTCCAGCAGCAAAAGTCAACAGTCCAACTCTTATAAAACCTAGTTCCTTAATCCCAACTAGACTGAAGCAGAACCATACTGTCACTGGAGTATTGCAGGCAATTTTAGATGAAAATGATTTCAGAGCGCTGCAAGCCCTTATTCTCTCTTCATTTACAGTTACAAGAAAAGCAAGTAATGAAGGAAATCTGAACTTGAACAGGGTTTTAGAAGGTATAGAAAGAATCAGAGGATATATGAGCAGCTGCACAAACAATGATGTAGGTTAAACAGTCAAACAGATTTAATGAATCAGTTAAAACAGGGAGGTATTTCATGTAAATGTTGAAGAAAGAAACTCTTCATTCTGTAAGAGGAATGGTAAGTTAGGTTCGCTAAGGGTGATTCCAAAGTTGATTTTTTCCGCTCTTTGTCTTTCAATAACAACATGGGCAAAAATTAGGATGCTGAAGGACAAGGAATATTTCCTGTACAATGCCATAAGAAATTTGACTGCATCACTGAAGGAGAAAACCTTATTCCAATATATTGAATGTGAAGCAAAAATAGACTGAGAGCCTTCACACTTATAAGAAGTGGCTGTGGAGATATTAGGAACTAGTTTTCAGTATGACTACTATTCAATGATCTTGTTTTTATATACTGCTATTAATTAGACTGTCATACAGATTTTTTAAAAAGGCCATTAGCAGCAGTTAAAGCTAATATTAGAGATGAAATTTTCAGGTTGCTAGCTGACACATGGGAATGGTTCAAAGGTGCATCAGGGGAGTTTTAGACTTCACATTAGAAGGCATTTCTTTAATGAGTGGGTGGTCAAACACTGGAACAGGCTTCCTAGAGAGCTGGGCAATGACCCAAGCCTGTCAGTGTTTAAAAGGCATTTGGACAATGCCCTTAATAATATGCTTTAACTTTTGTTCAGCCCTGAAGTGGTCAGGTAGTTGGACTACACGATCGTAGTAGGTCCCTTCCTACCAAAATATTCTATTATTTCTACTGTAATACCTTGGAGGCATCTAGAACTGGTAGAGAATGCAGAGGAAAAAAACTAGTTGCAGTTATAGTTCCAAGAGATAAGGAAAGTATCAAAATGTCTCCTAAGGAAAAGATAAAATTTGGCATCAAAAAATAGTAATTTATGCTGAGTTGAATATACATTCAGAAAGTGAAGGAATCTGTAGAAAAGAACAGAAAGAGCAGATTACACTGGGGCACATTTTAACAGTGAAATTTGTCACTGGGTAGCTAAACAGACGTGAAGATAGCCAATTGCTTCCCGACCAAATTATGGGCACTATGGCAAACTTGGCAATTTATGTTGTTAATACAAATGTCATTTTATCTGTAAAACCCCAAGGAACTAGGACTTTCAGAATTTTCAGTCTCAGGAAAACCACAGATTATCAGGGTACTATGGCCAGACTGTGTCCCTTTATCGTGAAAAGCACAGTATTCCTTCTACTCCTACAAAGTGAAAACATGGAAAACAAGAATTTAATAGACAATACTTACTTCAAAACCTTTACAGTTCACGGACTTTGGTAGTCAATATTGTTAAACAAATTCTGTGAGACCAGAAGAGCTTGAAACAAATCCCAAGGTCTCAGAAGGACTGTAGGAGAGATATCATATTTGATTAATAGGTAAAACTGTTCATATATGCCAGACTAAGAGTCCATGAGAGACTCCAGTAATGCAGATCCCTTCATTGTGCATTGATTACAAAGCAAACTGGGCACAGAGACAGAACAGAAAATCCTTTACTTTAGGTAGCTAGTCAGTGTATTGATTTTTAGTTGGAATGGAGAATTTTAATACCTACAGTCAATGGATACAATATATCAAATAAAGTTGAAAACTAAAAATTGTTTAGGAAGTCAAGAAAAATAACAAGATGGTGCAGTAGACATAATAAAAAATGAGGAGCTGCACGTCTGGTTGTTGATCGTGTGAAAGCATTCACTCTTTAAACATAGTAATTTAGAAATCTGTGTTAATTAATTTGGTACCACAGTCATCTAGGAAAGGATCCAACTATCATCTAAACATTACAGAGAAAAAAATTGAAGAAACAGGCTGTATCAACAATACTAGAACTACTCAGGATTTTGAATGCCTCACAAGGATTGCAATGCACTAAATAAGAAAAAGCTATAGGAATCAAGCATATTACCTGATGCTTCCTGCAACTTGATCCTTTCCAGGGAAAATTAGCCCCCCTCCTTTTAATCTTGAAAAGCAAAGATTATCAAGCTGCTCTGATGACTGCAACACTATTGTTCACCTCTGTCACAGATACACTATAAGACATCTGAATCAACAATTGAAATCTGTGACAGATATGAATCAAAAAGATGAAGCTTCATTTACCATGAAGAGTACAATCAGCCTTGATCCATAGGAGGTTAATCTTCAGCTACCGCTATGCTTATTTTCTCAAGAGTCACATATGTCAGATCAGAAAACTCTACTGCTGTCTCAATCAAATGTAATTTCCTTTCAAGAAATCCTCTTAGAAGAAAATAAAGATTATAATACAATTAAAAATAGATCTTTAGGTCATAGTTTCCCGAGTCAAAAAATAAAAAAACCTTTGTGACAGGATCTTGGTCAGTGAAATATCTGTGACGGATCTGCCTTGGCCTTCACAACAAACTCCCAAAAAACAAAATGAAGATTTTTTAGATTATGAATTAGAATTGTTGAATTTAAAAACAAACAAAATTCAAAGGGTCATGGCTGGAAATAAAAATCATTTATAAACAAATGTTCTCTTGCCTGATGTATTCTTCTTGGTGAATCATTGCTTCTGTTCAATTCAATGACCTTCTGAGCTGTGATGAACTTTGCATAGTCTCTTGTGGAGGCTATGATATGTATATTGCTAACACATCTGTGCTGTGGCTGCCTGCTCTCTGCTCCTCTGCAGCCTCTGGCGTGGTCTCCACCTTAAGCCTCCCAACAGCTGTCCAAGAGAAAGTGCATTCTCCTCCTTGCTTCCAGAGGTGTCCAACTTGCCCTTTTGCTTTGCTTGTTCACACAAACTCAGAACACACATAAATATCATAATTCAAATGCAGCAAAAAGCCATAGGAAGACTTTGACAATAGATTTGCACAATTAATATTGAATACCTAGGGACTGCTTAAATGAATTACTTAGCATAATAATTTAACAGCTTATTGAAAGACTAAGCTAACTTTAAAAAATGTTATCATCAAAATAAAAGAATGAGATGCTGTCAGAAAGTCCTTGAGATCTTTTTTGTAGCACGTTAGATGAAAATTAAGTACTATACTTATGACAACAAATTTAGAGATATGAAGATTTTTTTGCATTTAATTTGACACTTTAATAATATGTGATATCATCCTGATAGAAACTGTGGCAGTGAGAACACAATTGTAAAGTTTCTTCAATGCTGATGCAAAAAGAAGTAAAATACATTATTTAAAGAAATTGAATTAGTTGAAGGACAGAGAAAATTCATAGCAAAAATTGATGTAAAAGTCAAATGTCTTACTCCATTTAACTTCAAAATAAGACCATAAGGACAACACTTTTAACCTAATCAATCTAAATTCAAATATCAATAAATAATACATATTAAGAGCCAACAGGTGTAACAGTTCAGATAGATGATTTTTTAAAATGAAGGTCCTTTTATGGAAATAAAGTACCACGATGGCAATGTTTATCTTAATTTACAAACATTGTAAAAACTGTTCACATTATAAGTCGGTTCAGGGCATTAGAACACTCACAGTAACAGAAGTAGTTAAAATACATAAATAAAGGGCAGTTTCACTGTGTTGGTAATTACAAAACAAAGTATAGGGAAGCATCAAGAGGATTTATTTGTCTATAATATCAGAAAATTTATGGAATCCATTTTGGCCTGTCATAAACAAAAATCTACTGTGTTTTACAGCAAACCACAAATTACTCTAAATGATGTATTACCTTGGAAAAAGATAAAGATGATGATTTTTTTTTAACACTCCTGAATTGTGATGATGACTGTGATGTATCCCAAGAATTCTTTGCATAAAATATTGCATAACTCTTGTTCAAACCCTGAATTATGACACTTTAGGTTTGTTAAACCAGAAAATAATGATTTAAAAATCTTCAGATGTTTCCTTATTCACAATAATTCTCAATATTTGCTTATTTTATGAAGCAATGCACTATATAGAACAAACAATTCATTGATTTGACAGTTGAACTGTTGTAATTACTGGAAACCCAGCTGACGAGATATGTAGATGGATGGTTATGTAATGCTGAGCAGTAGGTGTTTAAAAAGTATTGTCCTTGACAAATTGATTATCACAACTGCTTGATTGTGGTTGTTAATGAAAGAAGCTTCAAGTAAGAAGATGAGATTACAAAATACAATAACAGGTAGGAAATTTATCACAGGTAAAAAATTGAATGAGTACTTGGAAGCTTAGAATATTCAATACTTATTTAAAAAAAAATGCAGAACACTAAATTCCATTGACTTTTATTAATACATACCCTAGTTAGGGTTCAATTATAGACATTGGTGTGTAGTGCCAGTACCAGATTTCTGAACAAAAGGAATCAAAGACATCAAAGTTACAATTGTCTCACAAGGTCCCTATAGTAAAAGAGATTTAGTGATGTGACATTTCCAAATAGGAAATGGAACTGAATGAGTTCCTAAGCTATAGAGAAAAGACTATAAAAGAAGCCAAAAGAAACTGCCATTTTGACCTAGGAAAGAATTCCTTCCTAAACAAGGATATAGTATTGATCAGCTTAACCCAAAGCAGGAGAAATCAGTAGAGAAGAGCACACTGTTCTCCAACTTGATAACTTACTCTAGATGTTAATTTCCATTCTATCAGAGAAAGACTGAAAAATAAACAAACACAAACAAAATTTGGAACCAAATAATTGATCAAGACAGTTTTTTCTTCTTCCCTAGCCACTTGGTGGCTAAAGGAAGCACTGAGAATGGAATAAATTTTAAACACACACAGATAAAATGCAAAATCAAATTCTTTAGAGAAACCAAGGTAGTATATGTTGCAATAGTTCTATCCTGAAGAACTGGATTATTCTACCACATAGTCGTTTCCAGAAACTCATGAAACTTACTCTGAAAACAACAACTTGTCCTCGAGAACTGGGTTTCAAACAACCTTTAAGGTCAACTGGATTTTTATGTGTATGCATCAACTTAACTCTAAATCAAAGAAAACATCTATGTGAGCATCTGCAAAGATAACCAACTAAGCTTCACATAGCTCTAATGGTAATAAACTCACAGGCTAGAGCACACTACTTTGAAATTACTTATTCAAGTAAGTTTAAATCTCTGGAGACTATTTTTCCCTCACATATTAAGAAATATACAAAGCACAAAGAGCTATCATTTCCAAGGTCTCATTTACATATGGAACATGATAAATATTGATTTTCTCCCTGAAGTATGAAAAGAACTAACTAGGAAAGGGTCAATAATATAGACTAATAGGCAGACACAGAATTCAAGGACTCTCTCATCTATCACATTGGTTCTAATAGGATTTTCAAGTATATGTAGAGGTTATCATTCTATAACATTCTGTCTACCAGTTACTCTCACAGACAGTTTGAAAAACTTAGAAGAGTAGCAAAGCTATACAACAGACTGGCAAGCACAGTTACTTTGTAAATGATGATAGGATTATACCATCATTACTCTGCCAATCATTTACGTTCAACTAGATAGCAAACTAAAGTCTTTTGAAGTGAGGAATGTTGTTTTTCAAAGTAGATTTTTTTTCTCCTAACAAATGTCTAGGGAGAAATGTGATGTAGGAACAACAATATGCCACACAGAGAGATGTTTTGTAAAGGACATAGGAAAACAGGTTAAAATGTATTTGGTTCAATAAACAACAAAGTTTTCATCCTGTCTTGGACAACCAATAGTTTTTAATGAATAAGAAAGTATTTTCAGTCAGATTTACCTTGAGTCTGTAGATAAACCTAGTTTTTTATGTATAGTACAAAGGGATAAACTGTAGCCCATGTGAGCTTGAAGAACTTACATGCTAGAGAAAGACTAAGATGACTGTAAAGAAGACATCATTGCTCTTTTAAACAATGTAGTTGCCAGCTTCTCATGCTGCCTGAAGCACATACACCCTCATTGGTATACAGGGCAATCTGGTATGTGGTTTCAATCCTGTTCTAGCTGGATGCGTCCTTTGTGAAACAGTAAAGGTGGGTCCACATTTTATGAAGAGAATTTGCAGCAGGGGTGAGTCTTGCATCTTCTTCTGTGGCAATGAATAAGACAGTTTCTGAGCTGCCTTCACCTCCAGTGTGTCTGCATCCAACAAATCTGCCAAATTACCAGGGACTGGTAATTTTTGACAGATCCATTCTTCCACTTCTGTGGAAGTTGGAAAAGGAAGCTGAACTAGTTAAGATTAGAAATAGTGAGGAAAGTTTTAACCCAAATAATTGGAACATTTTACCAGGGACACAATAACTTCAAAATTTACTTAATGTGTTTAATTTAATAAAATATTTCATTGTTAAAAGGTGAGAGTCTTATTGCTTGTTTTGCTTTGTTCAAACCTTTCAAATAATTGAAATCCTGTGGTCAGAACCTGCTCAAATAACTGCAATAGTACCATTTGTTCTCATACCACCTGAAAGACAGCACTTGTCCTTATATAGACATTTAACAGGTAAGCAGCCTGGGAATTTGTCTGCAATCATTGCTTTGTGCAAGTCATGGCTCCTTTGCAATCTGCCTCATATCAGGAATGGTTGGAGGATTAGCGTCATTTACAGGGTGGGTAGCTGATCTAGGGCCAGCACTGATTCATGACTGCTTCAGGTTTCTGAATGTGTGGAGGGGCTGGTGCCTTTCCAGCAATTGGTCTATCTCAAACTGTGTGAAAATGCACCCCCCCTTCTGCCCAAACAGAGTGGAATTTCTCTCCTGTGTAGTTTACAACTGCTTTTATTTTATGTTGTATAGATTGGTCTTATTTATTTTGAGAATTATTCTTTTTGTTGCAACTCTGTCGTGGTTTAACCCCAGCATTCTTTTTGTTGCAACTCTGTCGTGGTTTAACCCCAGCCAGCAACTATGCACCGTGCAGCCACTCGCTCGCTGCCCCACACTGGGATGGGGGAGAGAATCAGAAGGATAAAGTGAGAAAAGTCATAGTTTGAGGTAAAGACAGTTTAATAGGGAAAGCAAAAGCCACACAGACAAGCAAAACAAAGCAAGGAATTCATTCACCACTTCCCATGGGCAGGCAGGTGTTCAGCCATCTCCAGGAAAGCAGGGCTCCATCATGCATAACTGTTTCTTGGGAAGACAAACACCATCACTCTGAATGTCCTCCCCTTTCTTCTTCTTCGCCCCAGCTTTATATGCTGATCATGATGTCGTATGGAATGTTATGAAATACCCCTTTGGTCAGTTCAGGTCATCTGTGTCCCGTCACAATTTTTTGTGCACCCCCAGCATACTCACTGGTGGGGTGGTGTGAGAAGCAGAAAAGTCCTTGACTGTGTAAGCACTGCTCAGCAATAATGACAACATCTCTGTATTATCAACAGTGTTTTCAGCACAAATACAAACCATAGCCCCATACTAGCTACTGTGAAGAAAATTAACTCTATCTCAGCCAAAACCATCACAAACTCTCATTGGAATATAAATTCCAGAAACTACATTGCATTGCTTATAAACTGCAATCCCGTTCCCTACTGACCCATGTTAACCAGCTCTGCTATGAAGCAGAAGCTGCACGCTGTACTTGTAACTTCAAGGCACCAATAATTTCCTTGTCTGCTTCTTTAGCTCTTTTATCTAATTCTTATGTTGTTAATAATAATCAAAATAATATTTGTTGTCTATTTGCAGAGTTATGCCATTGAATTGGCTTGTTTGACAGGGCTTCTGAGAGTCACAACCTAATGGACCTGTTTCAGGTCTCTATAAATTGGAGACTGCGATGTAATCTGTCTAAAGTGATGTTCTCATGAGCAAAAGATGCTCTTTTCTGATGTGGCCTTTCTCCGCACATGTATTTTTAGAAGCTGTATCATATTTTTTTCTAAAAGATAGTTTGTGACTAACCTGTGGATTAAAACATATCATTAAACATCTTCACATAAACTTATAAGATGTATGTATTTGTAAAGATTGAGATCTCTTTATGGAGAAGAAGGCAGAGTATATATTCCAAGTAAATCTTTACAACAAATAACACAATTAGCACAAAAAAGACACATAGATTAAAAACAGTAAATCTAGTCCAGATGTTCTTTCCTTGCTTTAAAAGTTTTGTATATTCTTATGTGTTACCTCAAGAAAGAGACACCTGCTGAGCTTAATTTCCCCAGGGTGAAGCACATGGCGTATGGTATGTCTTTTCAGTGGTTAGTACTTTGTTTTTACCAATCAGTAATATCTTCCTTTTATATAAAACACAACAGGTTAACATTAGAAGTACTTCAAATGTAATACAAATACACTCTCATGATATTTGAAAAGTCATGGCTGTCAGACAAAGTCCCTGGAGGCTGGAAAAAGGGAAACATTGCACCTGTTTTTAAAAAAAAGTAGCAAGGAGGACCCTGGGAACTACCGAACTGACAGCCTCACCTCTGTGCCTGGGAAAATCATGGAACAGATGTTCCTAGAAGCTATGGAGGTGAGGGACGTGATTCGAGACATCCAGCATGGCTTCACCAAGGGCAACTCCTGCCTGACAAATCTAGTGGCCTTCTATGATGGAGTGACTACATCAGTGGACAAGGGAAGAGCTACTGATGTCTATCTGGACTTGTGTAAGGCCTTTGACATGGTCCCCCACAACACCCTTCTCTCTAAATCAAAGAGAGAGGGTTTTTATGGGTGGACTGTTGGGTGGATGAGGAATTGGCTGTATGGTCACATCCAGAAGTTAGTGGTCAACAGTTCAATGTCCTGATGGAGATTGGTGATGTGAAGTGTCCCATAGGGATCCGTACTGGGACCAGTACTGTTTAATAACTTCATCAATGCCATAGACAGTGGAATTGAGTACACCCTCAGCAAGTTTACAGATGACACCAAGATGAGTGGTGCGGTTGGCATGCCTGAGGGACAGGATGACATGCAGAGACCTAGACAAGCTCGAGGAATGGGCCCATGTGAACATCATGAGGTTCAACGAGGCCAAGTGCAGGGTCCTGCACCTGGGCCAAGGCAGCCCCCTGTATCAGTACAGGCTGGGGGATGAAGGGATTGAGAGCAGCCCTGCCAAGAAGGACTTGGGGGTCCTGGTGGATGAAAAACCGGACATGAGCCAGCAATATGTGCTCACAGCCTAGAAGGTCAACCATATCCTGGGCTGCATCCAAAGCAGTGTGGCCAGCAGGTCGAGGGAGGTGGTTCTGCCCCTATACTTCATTCTGGTGAGACCCCACCTGGAGTATTGCATGCAGCTCTGGAGCCCTCAGCACAGGAAAGACATGGACCCATTGGAGAAGGTCCAGAGGAGGACCACAACAATGATCCGAGGGATGCAACGTCTCCTCTGAGAACAGGCTGAGAGAGTTGAGGAGATATAGTTGAAGATGTCCCTGCTCATTGCACTAGGGATGACCTTAAAGGTCCCTTTCAACCCAAAGTTTCTATGATTCTATGATTCTATAATTCTACGAGTGTCACATTGCCTGGATATATGCATAACTTTTCCAAAAAGATCCTTTCTTCAGATGAATAAAGAGACTACTAGAAGATCACCTGGTCTTTTCAATTGTGTATGAATGTAATTTCAGTGAATGTGTCTTATGTCATCAAATTATCATAAAGTTTGTACTAAAATTACTCATAAAAAAGGGCAAAGGGAATTTATGATGTGTTCATAATATGCAGAACTCCAGCTACAAAAGTCAGTAGTTGACTGCAGAGAGATACTATTCCTGACTCATCTTTTTTAAATGGAACATAACTCAAAAGCACAGATAAATACATCTCTCTCTTAGATGTACTAACACTACATTCTCATAGGGCTATCTCCTCCAGATTGTGATTACTGTGATTTATTTTGCAAAATCCATCTTCAGTTAGTGAAACATGTTGTCCACTTTCAGCACGATATTTACTGTATAGGGAAATTTGCGGGGGAAAAAAAGAAGTTGTGTTATTTACATCACATATGTGATAAAAAATAAGGGAAAAATTAGGGAAGTCAGTTTTGTTAGACCTTTATTAGATGAAAAAATCCTAGCTGTGAAACTTATATCTTAAAGCATGAGAATTTGTTAAAATTTTAGAGTACAGTGCATGTACAAATGTAGGTTCGTTATTTTATTTGGTTTTCAGGGATATATAGAAAGACTATTTTGTTTTTATTGACTCAGGTACTGAGATGAAAATATCCCTTCTGCTGGCAGGTGTACAACAGGAAGCCTAGTTAACCAGTGTTGAAACCAAAAGCAGGTAAATGTTGTGATTTAAGAGACAGATATGTCCTTAGAAATCATGGACAAATATGTCTGGAAAAAGGTCAGCTAGCCCATCCCTTAGTTTTCTAGTAGAATTGACCATACTTACATGATTCTTGACAGATACTTGTCTAATCTGTTCTTAAAAGCCTCAGATAATGGAAACTAACAGTTTTATTGTCCCTATTAGTAAGAAGTTAATTGATCTTCTTCCTTTTCCTTCTGTTAGCAGCAGACATGAAAACAGGTTAGTTTCTGCCTCGTTGTAGCTACCTTTTCTGTGACTGTGACCCAGCCAGACTTTTGTTCAGCAGAACGAACAATGCTTCACACTTTCCCGGGAAATTACTGTCCTGGTTTCAGGCAATTGGAATTAATTGTCTTCCTAGTAGCTGGTATAGTGTTGTGTTTTGGATCTAGGATGAGAATAATGTTGAAAACACACTGATCGTTTAGTTGTTGTTAAGCAGTGTTTATACTAAGACAAGGACTTTTCAGCTTCTCATACTGACCTACCAGTGAGAAGGCTGGGGGGCACAAGACACTGGGGACACAGCCAGGACAGCTGATCCAAACTGGCCAAAGGGATATTCCATACCATATGGTGTCATGCTCAGTGTTCAAACTAAAGGGAAAGCTAGCCAGGGCCGCTGCTTGGGAACTGGCTGGGCATTGGTAGGTGGGTGGTGAGTAATTGCATTGTGCGTCACTTATTTTGATGATGATGATGATAATGATAATGATGGTCCCTTCCTTTTCTGTCCTTTTAAACTGTCTTTATCTCAACTCATAGATTTTACCTTTCTTTTCATTCTCTCTCCCATCCCACTGGGAGTGGGGAGAGTGAACAAATGGCTGTGTGGTGTTTAGCTGCCTTCTGGGTTAAATCACAACAGTCATGTTTTCCAAAAGTCTGTTATTCTCACTGCTTTTCCTGGACACTGTCCTAGTGCAGTGGCTAAAATAAGAGGTCTTATAATGCTAATTCAATCAGTATATTTATTTCTGTGTTGTGAAAATGGCATACTTGCATATGCATTCTAGTGCATCTACTATACTACCATTGCAGCAGCATATTATTCACTGTCATCTAGTTAATGGTCCCAGAGTCCCTCTATAACCATATCTTTTTCTAACAGAAAAATTTTGCTACTGATTTCAGTTTATTATGAATGGCTTCCTCAAGCCTGCTAGAACCACATCTGTTTCATCATGAATGAGCTTCCATAAATCAATTGTCTTCTTAATCCCAAACTCCATCAGGCAGGAGAAAGACCATTATCTACTTGCTGTACATCAACACAAGATGATCTGAATACCAAGTTTCCTCCTCTAACAGTGTATGTTCACAGTAGTGGATGACAGGGCCAAACTGCATGTCATTGTTTCCAAGACAGAATTTCTATTACTCTCTGAGCATACCCAAGGAGGAAAAAAAAAGAAAAAAGTTCAACAAAACAGTCAACTTCCAAAATATCCTTCAATAAGCATGTGTCTGATTTTAATTCATCTTGATAATAATTTTCTTTTTACCAGTATTGAGCAAGATTGCCTTTATTCTATTTACAGCCAAGGGACAGATGTTACTGTTCAGTAATAATTTGTCACAAAAATGAAACAAATTCGGAAGGTTGTGCTCAGTTTCCCACCACATAACCATACTCTCTTAACTGTCCTATTTCATATATCTTTTATTTCCTTTTATGCAGAAAACAAAGTAAATTAGAATAAACCACAAAGAAAAGTTGGGATGTTTAAACTCCTTTTTCTCTCACTCTTTCTCTCCAGCTTCAGCGTATGGCAAAGTAAACAGAAAAGTGTTATCTCTGCTGTACTCCAGATTTTTTTTTCATAGACATAGGTTTCTCAGGGATTAAAAGAAGCAAGCAAGAAATATAACAAATACTATACAGCTTTGGACCAGGATTCAACAACCTCTTAGGAAGTCCATTGCAACATGGAAAAAGCCAGAGGATGTGGTAGGAAAATGAAATATTATGTTCTCTAGAATAAACCATAATAATAGAAAATATAATACCAGGAACAATCTTTCTTTAGTGAAAAGGTAGTTTAGATAGTTTAGGTGACCCCCTCTTCATCTGTAATAGCTATGAATTTCCAGTTGCTGCCATTATGAGTGGCTACTTTTCTTACTTCATGCTTGACTGCCTCTGCCCACATTTCCTTTGCTTATTGCACAGGACCATGAAAATGTCATGGTAATTTGTGATGATGAAATTAATGCAACCAAAAAGAAAACTAAAAAGCCGTTGAGCTCATAAAAACTAGATTTTATTAGAATATAAACTAGAATAATTTTAACTAATATTTTTAATTATTATTTTAAAATAAGGATTCAGAGAGCGACTTGTTAAGAACATGGAAGAGAGATACAACGCTGGTTGCTAAATAGATAATGATAACAGGTCAGCAAATTGCCTGACCTAAAAACAGTTAAGAGAATATGGGATGTCAGTGGATGAAATGTGTCGTGTATTTCCACTCTTTTTCCTAGGTTTCTCTTCACTGAAAACTCAAAATGATTACAAAAAGATCATATAGCAATTGTCCTCTCTTTATTTATTTTTTTTCTTTCTGTTACTGGTGGATTCTGATATCCGACATTTCTTTTAGTCAAGTTGGTAACTTTTTGTTTTGCAATGAACTCTGCGCAGTTCTTACCAGGTTCTTAAACATTGCTTAAACTAAAGCCTCTTGTAACATGGCTGTAGCTTCTTCTGTCTCACCTTGCAATATCTCAGATTTTTCCTCAGTCAGCCTATTAGATTGCTTCTCCTCCTACAGGGTGTTCCTCCTGGCCCAGGCTACTTAAGGAATATAACAGAGATGGAGCTTAAACAGAGCAAATTTACAGTCCATTTCACACTAGAAAGCTGGGAAACAATTTTAAGGGTAATGCTCTTATTTCAGAAGAACTGATCAGGATGGTATTTTGAACCTATCACTAGTTTGAGTCTATTTGTTCTCCATCATGATCTTTAGACCAATCTACAATGTAGCATTATCTTGTACTTCTTCATTAGATAAATAGGATGCACTTGAAGTTACTCAGAGGGCTGTATAAGGCTGGAGGTAGTCTTGATGGATGTACGTTAGTGTACAGAATTGATCAAATGTATGAAATCAACCTGCTGATGGTATTACTATATCTGAGGAATTCAAATATTTAGTACAAATAAATTTCAATAACAAAGTACATATCATAGAAGAATCGCTGATGTAGCTTTATGGTCTACGTTATACAGAAAGTCATAGAGATGATCATAATCTAAAGCAGAGGTAATCAAAAAACTCTTTATAAAGTTTTTAAACACCAGAGAACTTCACTGAAGCATGGACATTTCAGAAGTAGGGGGAAGATAACAGTAAGTCAAAATATTGTAGAATCATGGAAATACAGACCCCTCAAGAGGTTTTCTTGTTTATCTTCATCTTTTCAAACTATGTTCAATAGACCTCTGACTGCTTTCACAGATATGTCTCTAAAAATCTTCAGTGAAACATATTTTACAACTTCTATGTAAGTAAAATATTCCAGTGCATTACTGCCTTTGTAATTAAAATATTTTGCATGACATCTAAATCACTCTTGCTGAAAATTAAAATTATAAATTATTTTTGTCACTCTCCCTGGGCTTTCCAATTTGTTTTACACCTTTATTAAAGCATTTTGCCCCAAAGTGATTATCAGACTCTCCTTAAGGCTTTTTCAGTATCAAAATGAGTAGAATAATTATCCCATGCCTTATTGATGACATTCTTGATAATACATTTCAGAATTTTATCTACCTTTTTTTATTATCATCACATTGCTGATACCTCTTCAATTTGTGGCCCACTACAACTTCAAACCATTTTTTACCATAGTATGACTGCTTAGCCATTTAAGCACCATTTTTAATTTCTACTTTGGATCTTTTGTTCTCTACGTGTATAAACTTACGTACATAAACTTACCTTTACAGAATTTATTTGTATTTATAGTAGTCACTTTCCCAAAGTGATTCTGAATTCTCATGCTGTTTTGTTTCACAAAGAGATGTGTGTCATACCAAGACTATAGAATTACACTGTGTATTCCATCATCCAAGTCTTTAATAAAATTATTGAACAGTACTCAGGAAAAGTCCCAATGGGACCTTGCTTAAAATACCTTCCTACTTTGACATTGAGTTATCAGTAAGGAGTCTTTAGTAAAGTTTTAAATTTATTTCTACTTCTATCTGGACCATGGCTTCTTAGTTTGCTCTTGAGAATAGGAGGATAGTTTGTCTCAAAAGCTGTGTGAAGACATATCACATCTAATGTTTCCTTCTCATCTGCAAGGCTAGCAAATCTGTCAACTACAGAAATAATATTGGTGTGATATAATTTATTCTCTATATATCCATTTTGGATTTTTCTTGCATAATTCTTATAAATTCATTATTTAAGAATATGTTCCAGTATCTTTCCTCATACTGAAAATAACCTACTAATTTATACTTTCTTGGTATGCTTTTTTTTTCTTAAAATTGTCCTACATTTTATGACACTGTATATCCTCCTTGCATTCTTGGAAATCGTTAATAGGTCAAATTGTTTCAGGTAATTCTTTCAGATCTTTAAGGTGAATTTAAACTACTCATAATGACTTAAAACATTTAGATTATTAAGCATTCTTTAATTTATTAGTTCCCTATTTGGACCCATGTTTATGTTATTTTGTTTTTCTTTTATGCCTACCCGTATTAGCTAATGGTCACAGTTGCTTCAGTATTCCCTATATTATGAATCATTAGTTCACCTTTCTCATTATGAAATGGGTCTGTGTTTTCTCTTTATCCTTCTTTGTAATGATTTATAGGAGCTTTAATAACAACTAATTATGTTCCTGATTTGACTTAATAGTTACATAGTTCAGTTCTTATATAGTTAACATAGCTAAACCAAAGTTAGAGCCTGCTCAATATGTTCTATCTTGTGCAATCAAGATTGAAGTTGAGCCAGCACCTTAAGTTTTTTGTTCTTTTGAACAATTACTTATACTTCTTGACTGCTAATACACTCCTTTTCTCTTTCTTCCAAGCATATTAATGCATGGGTTAGAGTTGCCTGGAGTCTACTGTATCATTAACATACAAGTTCTTTGAAACAGAACTTTAAAAAAAGTACATAAATTATAAACACAATGATGTAATAATGTTCATCAAAAAACCAAACTGATCATGAAATCTCTAATATATCCTTACAAATCTCTAAACAGAATCCAGTTACATAATGCCACTACAAGATTAGTAAGATTATTTGAGGTTTTGATTTAGAATAATGGTTAATTCTGGTAACATTCTAATAAACTGTAAAAAAAAGGCTACTACTGGCAAGGACATGAGAAGAAAAACACCAAGGCCATCTCTTCTTTTGTCTCATCGGGATTTCTAGACATCATGTATCGTTTAGCCAGTGGGCTGAGCCTGATCCCAGACTTCAAAAATCAAGGACATTAAAGCCATAGACTTTCCTGCATGGTCTATCATTGAGCCAATAACAAGATTCTTCCAGTTAGAGATCGACTGTGCTTTAGCAATGTCTTCAATAAAGATGGCATAACACTATTCTAGAAAAAAGATCTGGTCTTAGACACCAACTTGCCGTACATTGTGGAATAGTAGTGTTCACCAAATCCTGTATGTTTAGGCTAGCTGACTACTTTCCATCTCAAAGCACTTATTTTCTACACAATGTTTATTTACAGAATGCTAGTTAGTATCTTTTAATATATTGTTTAATTTTCAGTTACATCTCAGGCAGTTTATTGTTACTTCAACACATAATAACTTGTTAGCATTTTATATTTCCAATGAGTTGTAAATGATGTTATTAATTGAATGCTAAGCTTGTAATGGATCATGCATTGTATCCTGCCAACTGGGAAGAATATAATTTGCATATGCATATTCTTTTTTTAGAAAATGTGTACTAGTTCAAAATGGTATTGGCAACACTGTCTCTTTAAATGAAAAAAAATGAACTAAATATACAATGGTTTACAGTTAACATGTCTGAATGACTTTTCAATGGACATTGGACAAAACCTTTCTGATAGCTGTTTTATCTTTCTTGTTTGTTATTGTTACTAACATTTTATCTGTTGCAGTGTAATAACGAACACAAAAGTTATCTAAATTAATTGTGTATCTTTCATTATTCTGCATTCAGTATAACTACTCATACAACCTGAAGGCCATAAACTTTTGTAGAAATATTACAGATTTTTTCCTTTTTTTTTTGTAAAGAGAATATAAAAGTGGCAAGGACATGAGAAGAAAAACACCAGAGTCATCTCTTCCTTTACCTCGTTAGGACTTCTAGACATCATTTATGGTCAAACCAGTGGGCTGAGCCTGATCACAGACTTCAAAATCAAGGACATTAACACCATAGACTTTCTTGGATGGTCTATTGTCGAGCTGATAACAAAACCCTGAGCTCTCAAGAACGAACAATAAATCTGAGCCAACTCCTGTCATGGCTCAATCAGTTTCTACTAGTTTTGTCAAATGACATCCCAGTAGTCCAGTTCCTTCAAAATTTGGTTTCAGATTTGAACATTTCATTCACTGGATGAAGAGCTGACAATCCAGTTATTCATTATAATTGTGCACTAGCCTTCTCTATTTACATATTTTGCCTCCATCAACCCCATTTTGTAGATAATATACACAGTAACATTCAAGATAAAGAGGAAAGGTGAAAACTAAAGTACTACTAGGAAAAAAAAGCTAATAAGGACTATATGAATTATAATGAATTCCTCCAAGTTCATACTGAAACTGTTCTGCAAGCTAAAAGAACTTTCTTCATCCCTTCGATTAGAACCGCCAAATCCAACCCCAGGGAGTTAGAGAGTAGTGTATATTGCTCCATCGATCCTGACCACCTACAGTCTGAAACAGAACTGAGGGCCAAATGCAATGGGAATTATTATTTTCTTGAACATGATGGATTCATTCTGTTTATATCCAATAAGAAACAACTCACCTGCATTTCCAGAGCTCAAAACATTCATTAATCAAGATATATTGAACACTTGCAAGATACACAGCCTTAAAGATGCAAGTCTCACTCAAAGATCCGGTTATTAGAAGAGAGTCATGAATAACTAGGATCACTCCTGCCCAGAATAGGATACAATTTTCTTTTAAGTCCTCAACAGTCAAGATGAAATGGAAAACACCTGCCTTGGATGGTTTGGCTGTAGGTAATTACTGCCCAGAAGTAAGATTTTACTTTCCTAAACGCGTACACAGTATTAAGCCAGAGTTGGCATTACATATCTATATAATTAAAGCTAATATTCCAGCCACAATGTAATCTAGATTTACACTAGGACAAAACATTAAAACCAACTCAGCAGCTTTTATGGTTGGTTTTGTCACAGAATCACAGAATCACAGAATGGTGGGGGCTGGAAGGGACCTCTGAAGATCATCTGGTCCAACTCCCCTGCCAAGGCAGAGTCACCTAGGACAGGTTGCACAGGAACGTGTCCAATCAGATTTTGAAGATCTCTAGAGAAGAAGACTCCACAACCTCTCTGGGCAGCCTTTTCCAGTGCTCCGTCTCCCTCACAGTAAAGAACTTTTTCCTCATGTCGAGGTGGAACTTCCTGTGCTGCAGTTTATGCCCATTGCCCCTTGTCCTATCACTGGGCTCTACTGAAAAGAGACTGGCTCCATCCTCCTAACAGCCACCCTTCAGATATTTATAGACACTGATAAGGTCCCCTCTCAGCCTTCTCTTCTCCAGACTAAACAGCCCCAGGTCTCTCAGCCTTTCCTCATACAAGAGATGTTCCAGTCCCTTAATCATCTTCATAGCCTTGGACTCCATTGTCCTATCAATGTTTTGCAGAATAGTTCCTATATAGTAAACTCTCAACTGTATTTAATGTGGTTTACCATGAGCAATGCTTTGAAAAACTCTAGCTGGGCTGAAATAGAGCAGAACATTTCTTCAATAATATGGGAGACAAGAGATTCCTGAACCTACTGTAAGATCACATTACAAATGAGAATTTTTAGTCAAATTCTTTGCCTCAGTTTCACCTTCATTGAATTCTGGTTTGAGGATCAGCACAAGGACTTTCTGTGGTTTGGAAGTAAAGACTGGGGCTGATATTGCAATCCTCTAGCATGACAGAAGGATTTATCAACTTTATCCAATTTATCAAACTTCTCAAATTCATCAAAATAAATAATAAAAAATATAGAAGAGAGACTATTTGCAAGACCTGTCCACAGTTAAAAACTGCATTTCTTCAAGGTATTTCTTTGTTTCTTAAGATATTTTTCATCATTATTGTGTAACATAAGTACATAGAAGCATATATAATACATGTACTGAAACATAAATATTTTAAAAATATGTATGTCCCAATACGGGAACAGCATGTCCCATATTAGGGCCAGTACTGTTTAATACCTTCATAATGACATAGAGAATGGGATCGAGTACACCCTCAGCAAGTTTATAGATGACACCAAGATGAGTGGTGTGCTTGACATGCCTAAGGGATGGGATGCCATGCAAAGACCTCTGGACAATCTCGAAAAATGAGCCTGTGTGAACATCATGAGGTTCAACAAGGCCAAGTGCGGGGTCCTGCACCTGGGTCAGGGCAATCCCTGGTATCAATACAGGCTGTGGGATGAAGGAATTGAGAGCAGCCCTGCCAAGAAGGACTTGGGGGTCCTGGTGGATGAAAAGCCGGACATGAGCCAACAATGTGCTCTAGCAGCCAAGAAGACCAACCTGGGCTGCATACAAAGAAACATGGCCAGCTGGTCGAGGGAGGTGATTCTGCCCCTCTACACCACTCTGGTGAGACCCCAGCTGGAGACCTCCATCCAGCTCTGGAGCCCTCAGCACAGGAAAAACATGGACCTGTTGCAGAGGGTCCAGAGGAGGGCCACAATAATGATCCGAGGGATGGAATACCTCTCTTATGAGGTCAGGCTGAGCGAGTCGGGGTTGTTGAGCCTGGAGAAGAGAAGGCTCTGGGGAGACCTTATTGCAGCCTTCCCATACTTGAAGGGGGCTTCTAAGAAAGACGGGGACAGACTTTTTAGCAGGGCCTGTTGTGATAGGACAAGGGGTAATGGCTTTAAACTAAAGGAGGGCAGATTTAGACTAGATCTAAGGAAGAAATATTTCACCATGAGGGTGGTGAAACGCTGGTACAGGTTGCCCAGAGGGGTGGTAGGTGCCCCATGCCTGGAAACATTCCAGGTCAGGTTGGATGGGGCTCTGAGCAACCTGATTTAGTTGATGATGTCCCTGCTCATTGCAGGGGGGTTGGACTAGATGACCTTTAAAGGTCCCTTCCAACCCAAACTATTCTATGGTTCTATGATTCTAAAAATAACCAACAAAACCAAACTCCATTGTAATAAAGATTGGTATGCATGTGAGACTGAAAGACTAAACATATCACAGAATCATTAAGGTTGGAAA
>NW_010553879.1:103802-116703 GCF_000687285.1 Phaethon lepturus | reverse complement strand
ATATATATATATATGTCCCACACACAACTACTCGAATCTAGTCAGGGCAGTACTATGTAATCAACCAAAAGGAAAATATGAAGTTTAAGGTAGAACAGAGAGAAGAACTACATAGTGTTCTTTAAGGCAGTATGTTTGTACTTCATAATTTACCTATGAGTTTTAATTTTTTTCAAGACAGTTTGTACATTTCTGTAGAAATGCAGAAAATCTTTGCACTTTGTTATCTTCCCTATTGAAATTTTTCCTTCCTAATTGTTCTGCAATAATCACTTCAGATTACCTTGATGAGTGATAACCTATCACCCAAGCATCAATACATTTGATATATTACTGTCAAGTTCTAAGTTGCTTTTTGAAGCATGAGAATAACACAAATCAGCAAATGATGACCAAGAAGCAGATTCAGCTCCATAGGATATCACATAGGATATATTTTTCACCAGTTACAGAAAAATTGTTTCCAAACAGTACTTAAGTCTGAGATTTACAACATCTCCTGTAAGTATTTATATCAATAGGTCTCATAGTACATATACCTCATACTTCTTAAGTTTTTTTAATATTGACACTGTAACAGTAGAACCATGAAGGTGGCTTACATTCGAAAGAGCTTTTTTTTTTGACACATACCCTTTAAATAGCTATCCTTCTAATAAACCTGCATAATTACTTTACTTTTCCATAGTTGTCACATGCAGTTTCACTTATTTTAGAACAATCTCTCAATAGACTTATGTTTCCATGCGCTCGTCAGGCAGTAGCATGTTCCTTTCCCTGAGAACTGGAAGTCCTGGCATTTACACCCTATACTTTCCAGCCATTTACATTTGTCCATACTATTGGAATAATTTAGAAAACAACCAAATTGAAAGACAGCATTTAGTCTGGGGAAGATTAAAGACCATCTCTTCAGATTTTTGGTGTGTACTTCACATATGTTTTATGTGTGTCTCAGAATAGATTTGGAAGTGTATTTCTGCTCCTACCATGAGATTCTTTAACAGCAACATTTGCTGTTGCGACTGCTGTCAACTATTTGGTTCTCCGTCAGCTAAGCAGAGCACCAAGTTATGTTTCCTTGCTTCACAACACTCTATATAATTTTTAGTCTGTTTTTTTTTTTTCCTACTTGTTGATACAGTAAGTCGGACAAGAGTGAATGCATGAGGGTGCATGTATGTTTTTTTTGCAATGGACATTTCAGAGCATCTTAAACATTTTAGGTGCATCAAGTATAAGTTGACACACTAACATAGCTTGCTTAACAAAAGAGAAATCAGCAACTCAAAGGTGTTTAACTAGTGTAAAAAATATCTAAGACTTCTAAATGGCAAACTTTGTCTTTCGGTATGGATGATTTTTGGAAACATATTCTCCATCCTTTTCTTTTTTTCACTTTTAAACAAGCTTAGGAAAGTGTGACTGGTTTATTATACTTTCTTCACTGCAGGCATAGCTGAAGATAACATTTCCTCTTGTCTAAACAGAATTCCTTTGGTACCAACCTCCTACTTCCATTTTTTAGAAAGAACAAGTATTTCAAAAGTTAAACTTTGAATTTATGATTTTTTGGTTGCTAAGCTGTCTCAATATTAAAATCTAAGTGTTAAAAAAAACCTGCCTTTTTTTTTTTTTTTTTGCATGTTGCTTTAACATGCAACACATACTACAAGTGTTTTTTAATTGACTTCTTTTCTGACTTTGGACTATAACTCTTTTCAGACTCTTTTTGCCAGTACAAGAGTGAATGCATGGGGGGGCATGTATGTTTTTTTTGCAATGGACAATTCAGAGCATCTTAAACATTTTAGGTGCATCAAGTATAAGTTGACACACTAACATAGCTTGCTTAACAAAAGAGAAATCAGCAACTCAAAGGTGTTTAACTAGTATAAAAAATATCTAAGACTTCTAAATGGCAAACTTTGTCTTTCGGTATGGATGACTTTTGGAAACATATTCTCCTTTTCTTTTTTTCACTTTTAAACAAGCTTAGGAAAGTGTGACTGGTTTATTATACTTTCTTCACTGCAGGCATAGCTGAAGATAACATTTCCTCTTGTCTAAACAGAATTCCTTTGGTACCAACCTCCTACTTCCATTTTTTAGAAAGAACAAGTATTTCAAAAGTTAAACTTTGAATTTATGATTTTTTGGTTGCTAACTAAACAGAATTCCTTTGGTACCAACCTCCTATTTCCATTTTTTAGAAAGAACAATTATTTCAAAAGTCAGACTTTGAATTTATGATTTTTTGGTTGCTATGCTGTCTCAATATTAAAATCTAAGTGTTAAAAAAAACCTGCCTTTTTTTTTTTTTTTTTGCATGTTGCTTTAACATGCAACACATACTACAAGTGTTTTTTAATTGACTTCTTTTCTGACTTTGGACTATAACTCTTTTCAGACTCTTTTTGCCTGTGGTGTGTAACCAGTAGAGGACGCTGAAGAGAGAAATGCTAAGCTGTCTCAATATTAAAATCTAAGTGTTAAAAAAAACCTGCCTTTTTTTTTTTTTTTTTTGCATGTTGCTTTAACATGCAACACATACTACAAGTGTTTTTTAATTGACTTCTTTTCTGACTTTGGACTATAACTCTTTTCAGACTCTTTTTGCCAGTAGAGGACGCTGGAGAGAGAAAGTAAAATACCATCTCTGTTGAAATCCGTGCCAAATCCTCCATCAGCTTTAACAAGGATATGACATAAGATCATCTCAAATAGCTGTTTACAGGTGCCCTCCTCCCACCCACAGGCACGTGTGAAGGCACGGACTGTCCTGAAAAAAAGCCCAAACACTGTTTCAAATGAGAGTGTGAATGTAAGTTTCTACTGAATGATCCAAGGAACTCTGGAGAGGCCATTAGTTTGCTACTTGTCCTTGTCATCCTTGTTTCTCTGACTTCTTTCCTCATAACAAAACTCATCATAACAAAAACCTGACACCATTACAGCTGCTAAGAGGTTTGTGACATTTCTTTGTCGCTAGTGGGCTGAGTTAAGAAAGCTTCAAGGTCATCCTCAAGATAAACCTGATCTTCCCCTACTTGTCATTAACAGGGATGATAATATGTTGTGACAGTGAAGTGTCTGCGATAACCTGTTGCAAGATAAAATGCCCACCATATATTTCTTGACAGTATGACATCACGAAGATATATCTACAATGAAATATGCATTATTAAATTTACTTAATACCTAACTCTACTATCCAGATCAATGCCACAAATTTAAACAGTGACAGTAGAGGCAGGATTCCTAACAGAAATACTTATAATTACACCTGTAACACATGAGGGTTGTTTTTCTGTATCAATGTTTCTCATTTTGAAAGGAAAATACATTTCATTATGGTCGTGCAAATATCTACTATTTGTAATTCCTATGAGAGGATAATTTTTCCTGACCCTGAAAATTCTGCCTTTCTGTTTGTGGTTGTTTCTATTGTAGGTGTATAATTGTGCATTCATCAGTAGAATCATCATACTCATTTCATGGAGCACTGGAGACACACTTCCCTGACGTTCACCTTAAAGAAATTTAAAAGTGTATTTTTCTTGTGAACTAAGATTATTTAAAAAGAGAACTGAAAAAAATAAAAATGTCTATCAATACAGTAAGCAAAATACTGAATTAAGATTGAGTTCCCAAGGTTTAGGTCTGTTCTCACTGCACCTCAAATTGATATAATGCTTTAAAAGAAAGAAAAACTGTTGCCAGAAAAAGTATTTTTCTCTTTAAGAGCATAAATAGGAATTCAGATGGATGCTTTGGCATTTTCTTATAAGTCAATGGTAGCTTCCCAGTTATACACTGGCTGTAGTTTTCTAAATGGTAGGAATCTAAATCAAGAGACAATATGTCCTATGATGACTAATAGAAATGTAATGATAGCCTATGCCACAAGTAAGATACATAAAAACTTTTTCTGCAGATGAACAAAGAGTTCACTTTTCCGAGCCTTTGGGTATCTGTATTTGTTCTCTTCAACTGGAATTTCTTTAAAGGAAATTGCAAAAATGAAGAATGTGATTGACCTTGACTTAGGGTAGACATTTAACATAAATAAGACTAATCACAGTCTGCTTCTCTCTAGCATCAAAATAGGCAATCAGGACTAGCTAACAGAATTAACTGATGTATTTCAAACAACTTAAAAGAAAGTCATTTTGCTGAGCCTTGAGAGTACAGCCTTTTCATCTCGGTAGTTGTAACAGTCACAGTTTGGAAAGAGTCAAACCTCTTCCTAAACTTCTCATGTCTGGACACTCAAACCTCTCCTGTACAACATTGCTGCACCACAAAAAGTGTATATCACTGAGATTAATGTACGACTGTGGTCTGAGTCCTTCCTAGCAGCATGCATGCAAAGTGTGCTGGGTGATAAGTTGAATCTTTCCCACAAAATAGAATTGCTCTTTGTCATAGAAAAATTCACAGTTAATCCTAATTTGACATTGTTTTTCAACACCTGCAGACAACCACTAAGCAAAACAGTCAGCAGCCGTACAATGGCTCCCAACGTGCAAACGCTAGGCCTGTTCTCCCTGACACATGGCCACTTGCCTTCCACGAGGACGACAGAGAGGCTGGAAGAGTGAGCCCACAGGTGATCAGTAGCTGACTAAGGTTGAAACTGAATCTCATCAGAGAAAGATGACTTTTTGGCAGACGGAGGGTAGAGCTCTGAAAGGCTTGTAGCAAGATATGCGCTCACAAGACGAATGTTATGCCACATTTACTCAGTTTATCCTATACTTCAGGAACAAATCTAGATTTCTCACTGAAACTAGTTCTCCGAATAGTGATATCTTTATCAGCTACTATTTCCTTCTGTATACTAGTCTAGATCCCACTTTGACAAAAGAAAAATGGCACCTAACCTCTGTTTTCTTTCATAACAGTTTTTTGGTTACATTACAACAATGTGCGGGTGGGTTTGTTTATTTTTTATTTATTTTAAAAAATCGCCTCTTCTGAAGCTCTAACTGTTGCTGAACACTGCCGTTCATCTTCCCAGTACCACAAAGTAATGCATACACGTACTAAAATCTCTCTTCCACTCTCCACACAAGAAGGACCTGAGATGAAGAGAAGGATAATAGCTCTGAACATTGAATGGCCTAAGGTGTGAAAAATTACCTCCAATTCCAGGACGCAAACCCATGGTTGACAGTCAGGCTCTGCTGGATCAGCCAACCTGACCTATGCCAAAAACAGTTTTCTTAGGCCCTGAGACAAGAACTCCTGTATGAAGGATGGGCTATTTTCCCCAAAGTATGCTTTTATGACCTTGTACACACTAATGTCAATACAGAACCACATGTGTAATTTAAAAAACCTCAATCCCTATCAAAACATAACCCTTCACTGTCTGTACTTATTCCTATGAGGAGACAACGAGAGAACAAACAGCATCTGACAGATGTTTAGTCACATTGTTTAATGTGTAAAGTCCAGTAATAGAAGAATACAGCAGTAAGGGTGGTGTAAAAAGAACCAGGCAGGTATTTCCAGTTTGTTCCCTGAAGTGAAGATCCAGGGGAAAAAAGTAAGGAGAGGGAAAGAAACTGCTTGCAGTGAAAGGTTTTGTAAAATTACCTATTTTCTAACAAAATAAAGAATAATAATGCATTTTGACCTACAATTAACAATGAACAAATGATTAGCTTTGAAAATTATATGCTTTTTTTCAGAGGTCATTCTAACATGAAGGGCATTGTATAAAAGCAAAAGGAAAAAACAAAATCAAAACAACCTTTCCAGTCCACTTCCAAAATTATTTTGCCTTAAATAAAAAACTTAAAACTGCTCTAAGACTTTCTCTCTTGCATTTTTGCCTCTCCAAAACTGGAGAAGTAAAGTGGAGGTAAGTTTTTGCTTCTCCACAACTGGATTTTTCCCAAAATTAGAGTTTGTTAAATACACTCAGTTCTGTAAGATGGGCAAAAGACCAATGAGAAATCAGTCTTTGCATGAAATGATTTTTTTTATACTTCTGCCTCACTCCCAATTTCATATTCAGGAAAAACTTAATTACAGGCACTGATATTTAAGGTATACACAAGATTAATCGCAAAGAAAAGAACTGACAAAAGAACAGTGTTGTTCTGAGTAATTCACAAACCTGGAAGCAGAAAATCATTACTATGGTTCTAAATACACCAAAATTTGGCAAAGTATCCTGCAGGGTTTTTTTTGTTGTTGTTGGTGGTGTTTTTTTCCTGGAGTTTGTATTACAGAAGTAGAGTTAATTCCCCGTCAATAAGAAATAATTAATGTTGAAACCTTCCAGCAAAGCTCACTTTTAACCAACATTAGAATTTTAAACTGAAATTTGGTTTCTGCTCTATGAGCAAACAGCCGAATTTCCTATGGGGAACAAACATACAACCCAAACTTCAAGGTTTTTTTTTGTTTTGGTTTTGGGTTTTTTTGGTTTGTTTTTTTTTAGCTGGAGCACAAAATACCCTTACTCCGTAGTATCTCTGCAGCATATTTTGGGAATAATAGCTTTGGTGTGTGGTTTTCCTCTCTAGCCTGCGTTCTCCCTCAGTGGGCAACTCCTGCATTGCACTCTGCAGGTGCCCGACGTCCCTGAAGTGCAGCTCGCTCCCAGGCAGCACCTCCCCGGCTGCCCTCCCCACCTCAGTTCAGCGGGCTGCTCCAGGTGTGCTGCTCCCAGTGCGGAGCAATTCGGTCTTCTGGCTAAGTCACATCAAAGACCAGCTCCTTCTGGCATATTTAAAAAAAGAACTGGCAAACTTTTTCCACTTTCAGGGTTTAATCATTCCAGATGCCTAATCCCTTCCGGACCTGGGAGGCTATCTAGAAAATAAATGCTATTGCCTCACATAAGACTGAGCTGACCAGACAAACAGACAAGGAGCTTTGGACAGACGTGAGTTTTCGCAAGGGAGGGTCGATTAGCGACCAGCCTTCCTCCCCTCTCACGATCAGCGCAGCTGCTCCCTGCTTGTGGCTGCGAAGGAGCAAGATGCCGTCCTGAAAGACAAGCGGTTCAACTGGATGCGCACGTGCGCGGCAGGCGGGCGGAGGCAGGGGGACGGACAGCAAAAGCAATTTGCTTCTCTCTCCTTCCTGGTGGCCAACAGGAAGAAAAGATTCCCAACACAAAGCAAGATCTAGGCTCCATGTTATCTGCTCTTACTGAGGTATTTCCCACACATGAAACTTTGTCATGCTGATGAGACTAGTAAAAATGCACTGTTTGCAAAGACATTCCTTTTCCAGGTGAAATAATCTCATTTGTACTGCTAATTGCAAGAGTCATGGTGAACAGCGTGAAATTGCCCATCAGTACCCAATTTCCCTCCCACACGGTTTACTTTAGTGCTGCTGTGCTGCAATTTTATTGGCATAATTCTTCTAATACCGGACCCATCATCATCACAATGTTCTAAGCCTGTGTTAAACACACAAAAGGCCTGTTGATGCCAAACACAATACAGCCATTAATTTAGTTCTAAGATACAAACTCAGAAAGAAAAAACTAGTACCTAATAAAATAATCAGATAATTTTAGGAGGGACCCGTATTTATTTTCTGCTGTACCTATAACAAGGATGAGGCTTTTTGCTTTACAGGGTGAATATCTAGTATAAATGAATCTAAATTCTGCAGCCTTTGGAATATTTAATTGCATTTTTGATTTTGCAAGGCAAAAATATTCCTGTGACAAAGTGTCAACTATGAGATATTATATGAAGAAATGTAACATGGCAAGAGAGACATGGCTGCCATGGATTACGACACAGCAATGAGTGTCCTGTTTGACTCAACTGTTTTTAATTAGAAATGAGATTGTGTGAAGTGGCCAAGAATTCATAACTTGTAAAATTAAAATTGGAGGGGGAGAAGTCAGTTATGTATTCAGTTAAAAAAAAAAATCTTCCATATAAATGCTGCTGCTTATTATTGAGGATGACAGCTATTTTAAAAACAAACAGAAGAAAACACATGGGCATCTTACAGGTTTATTCAAAATACTCAAATGTAAAGGATTAAAGAAATCTCAGTGAATATCACTACAACAAGAAGAAGAATATTAACAAATTCCAGAATGAACTTTTTTTTTTAACCCTTCAGTTGTAGGGAAGAATTTAGAAAACATGAATATACCTGAAGAACCTTCATTTATGACAACTTTCTCATTCATGGAATTAAACAGGATATCCATGGAAGTACCACCCACATTTGCATTGATACAGTATATTATGAAAGCATAAACTGATTTAGGAAGTCCATATTTTCACTTAGATAACAAGTATATCAGCTTTTTCCTGACTGTGCAGTGTATCAGAAAGCACAACAGCAACAAAAGAAAAATGAAAGAAATCTGTCATAGTGGTTGTATGTCATGCGAGAGTAAAGTGTGATGAATGTGAGTCTCTTTGCAATGACCCTTCTTTAGACCTACTGCTACCATTATTGATGTGAGTAACTATATTCTGTCCTAAGATAAATGATTGTCACTGATAAGATGGAATAAATAGACAATCAGCTACCTGAAATTCCCTTTTTTTGTGTGTCTGTGTGTGCGTGGTACTCTTTAATCACTGATTGATTGACTGACCAGTTTGAAAACAGGGTCAGTTTCTGTCTTTGCTTTGGGTTATCTTCCTGACAATGGGGGCTCAACCATAGCTGGAGGCATTTGAGGTCTTCTGACCTGTATTAAGATTTGAGAGTCTTGTATGCCTGATTCTCATAATAATGAGCTAGCTAGATACAAACAGTGTTCATTTTCCATACAGATAGATACACTCCACCCTCATTAGAAAACTATTTTCCAAAGCCAAGGATATTGAATGTTATAACAGTAATGTCAGCTCTCATGATTTAATCATGAGGCACACGAGTTTTTCGTTTAAATCTGATGTTCTCATGATCTCAATATTTTTCATGCAAATCTTGTTATTTCTGCATCCCTTCACATTCTAGCTTAAATTGCTTGGCAATTGCATTGCTCTCCTCGAGTGCAGCGCTTCTGAGATTCACCAGTGTGATTTTACACATCTATTTATAACTATTACTTCAGCACTTTATCTCTTAAAGAAGACATTATACATCATCCAGAATCTCTGCACGGAGCCAGATGAGTTGGAAGCACTATTTCGTTTTCATTTTGGGGAAAACAAACGAAGAAACAGTTTAATTATCAATACTTAAATTAGCCCAACAGTAAGACTGCTCAGAAGAACAGATGAGAGCAAAAGGACAACAGCGTGAACAGAAGACAGATACAACATACAGGAAGTTAATTGCAATGTTTTGTTTCAAATATGCCTTATAAGAAGGAAAGGAAAAGGCATTTTATATCTTCACTACACCTCAAAGCAGCATTGTCTCTGGGGCTTAAATTAGCAGCAGCTCCTCTTACTCCTGTTTTGGAAAGTCTCTCTCCCTACCCACCCATCCCGCTAGCAGTTATATTGTAGTAACTTAAAGCTGAAATGCCACACTCCAATTTCTGTGAGATTAAGGCCACAGCCCATATACCTAAGGAATGGCAATGGCAATACTTTTTCCTTCTCTAAGCAAGTGTTCATTAAAGGACTCTAAGAATCCACACATGCGTGCGTGTATGGTGAGGTTGCGTCTAGCTGAAAAACAAAGAAAACCAGGGTGCCTCCAGGGACTTGTTCTCCCAAGAAAGACTGGAAGGGCTGTGGATGCCACATCAAAAAACTTGGAGTTTTATGGGTCATGGAACTGTGCAGTGAAAGACCAGAACAATTGAATGTGAATATTTGCTAATTATAAGGAAAAGTTACCTATGTATCATATTCCAGGACAGAGTGAAATTTATAAGCTTCCACAGCTTTGCTAATTCTCACTACTCTCGTAACCTAAGGAAACAAAATACATATGATCTTGCCCTCTCTCTGCCCATTTGTCAATTCTTTTAAAAACAAACAAACAAAAATTGGTCAATATCAACTAAATTGGCAAAACAGTTGCGATCTCCAACGGTCTGTAGATTAGACACGTAAATTAGGACACAAGGCTGTAGTATCCCCTCAACGCTCAGCTGCTCTGTTTGGTCTATCAGCTGCCACTCAGCAAATGCGTAGTTCAGTGCCATCTGCAACGCATGCTGGTTCTTGCCCGGTCTGTAGTTAGAAAACACAGGAGGGAGCACAAGATACTCTGTAGGTTTAGGGATGCAGAAGTCAGGGATTAGAGAGACAATGACAGATGAGACGCAGGCAGGGGCTGAGATTGCTATGGTCAGAGAGCACACATAAGACATGGATCCACAAAAAAGTGATGATTCTTTAGTTTCTCCACTCATAGAATATCATCTTATAAAATAGCAGCAACTCCCACCTTGCCTAGTGTGTCATTCTTAGGGGTTTCCACATCATCTGCTGCCACATGATAGCAATCCTTCCTATCACTTCTGGATAGGAATGAGTTGTTTCTATTGGAAAAAATCAGATTAAAAAAAAAAAAACAACACCAAACCTTAGCTTATTTTTCCTCATAGGAAACATTAAGAATAAACAAACACAGGCTGTGCACCTTTTCATAATTTTAAAGAGAACTATACTCTTGCGCAACTAATGCAGTTCTAAGTAGAATTATATGACTATACAAAATCATCAGCACAACTAGATTAATAAAAAAACTTGCGAAAACAGAAACAGACATTTTATACATGTATACACAGACACACACCCCTACAATGAATCATCCTCTTTCATAAAGCAAACATTTTTTAATTAAAAATGCTCTAAATAAAATCATTGCTGAAAAAGAGGCCAGAGCAAAGATAAAAAGCAGTAAAATTGCTGAGCATCAGCAAGAGATAAAGTATGACTTATTTACATATGGGCCAGAATAATTATTCCATAGGATCCTTTCAGGCTTGTCTAAGCACATTCTTTGTACAGGTAGAGAGAAAGAAAAATAGAATACTGAATTAAAGCACATATCACTAGCTCTGTTTGGGGGCAGGGGAGATTTGTGATTAAGTTTGTTCCACTGGATAAGCCTAGCAAAAGTAAGCTGTTAACCATATAGTCTTTTTATTATACCTCCTTACTTGAGTACACCTGGAAAAATCTGTGCTTTTCATTGCAGTTTTGGAAATAGTGAAGGTTAGGAATGATAAACCTAAGGCGGTTAGAGATCCGCTCAATCTGTGCCTGAGAGAAAGGAAAAGGCAGAAAGTCTGGATATATGAATTAATTTTGAATGACTTCCATAAAAATTATCTGTTTAGAATAGAGACACCAACAGTCCCTCCCCCACCCCCAAATGACTGGTGGCACACAAGGCAGCTCAGGGCTTCTCAGATGTGCAGGCAAAATTGATTTTTATTGCTCCGATAGGTGTGTGATTCCAGAGGGTGCAGCCCAGGCTTGGGGAAGGACTCTTCCACCACAGTAAGGGAAGACTTAGGGGAAAAGAGCAGTAGAGGACCAGAAATCAGGAGTAAACCCTCTAAGTGTCAGGCTCTTTGCTCTTTCCATCACTGGAGCTACGCTGGGGTAAGAAGGGTGGTGGCCCCTTCCCGCCTTTCCTTAACCCGACCTCTTTTTGTCAATGCCAGCAGCGCTAGAAGCCCAAGGTGATGCTGTCCTGGACTATGTGGATGACACCTTTGCCCTTGCCAAGGCAGAGGGACAGCCCTCGCAGCCCCACATGTGCACGGGTCTCCCCAGGCTCTGCTGAAGGACAAAGGGAGGTGAAAACAGGGCTGTCTTCATCATCCAGGAAAGAAATAGCACAAAAGCAGAGCAACATAGCATGACAGAGAGGGGGTGCCTGCTCAGTGAGCTAGGACAATGGCTTGTAGAAATCTGCCAGAAATATCATAAGGAAAAGTATAGAATTATTATTGTTTCTATAGCCCCTAGGATCCTCTGGTTGCAGAATATTTTCAATGATTATTTTTGTTCGGGGCAATCAATTATCTCCTGATAGAGTCTTCTTCCAAGTTTAAGATTGCCTTATAAAAACTCATCTGCTTTCTGAATTCTAATTGGGTATGTTTTGAACTGTAATTTTTTGGGGGGGTGACTATTTCATTTATGATTCTCTTTATATTTCCAAGTAGTTGCCAAACCCACTTATGTGTCTGCATGGTATAAACTGTTCTACACGCAGTATACAATTTAACTTGGATATCTGATTCATTAAGAATGGTTTGATATGCTATCAAAATGAGAAACAAAAAGACAAAGCTGAGAAAAATGAAGTTCATTTATGTTTATGTATTTTTAAAATCACACTTATGCCTTGGAAGCTTGATTTATTATTTCAGGAGATGTTCAGACATGTTAGATATAGTATTGTCGTTAATTTTATTCCAGACAACAAAGTGAAAAGCGGGGAGGGAAGGGCGATAAAGGATAAAATTGCCCTTTTTATTTGTTTGTTGTTGAATCAAGCAGTCTTATATGTAATCAATATTATACATACATAATAATTCCTTCTGAAGGATTCTTAAATGCTTCATAAAATATGAATAAAATCTGAATGACATACTAACGCCTTTCTTACACAAGCCAATCGCTTTGAAAGTTAGTGGGAATTTTCCCGGTTAATAAAAAAAAAAAAAAATAGCTCATCAGGGCCTTATTGGGGATGAGGACATGAGGTTTGGTCTATTTGTGTAAACACACAGCTCACAGGAGGTGCTGTCACACTCCAGCCCAGCGGTGACGGTTCTTGTCAAAGAGCTGTAGCCGAGAGGCAATTCGGGGCCCAGGTGCACACTGCAATTATGGAGAAAGCCTTCCCACCATCTTCAAAAGAAAAGGTAGCGGATCGCCTTTCTCAGCGCTGTGCCTTGCTCTTGCCGGCTATGCTCTGCTAGCTGCCGGAGCATAACCGACGCGTGTGTGCAAGTCCGCTTTTGAAGAGC